>NC_059301.1:38023158-38170672 GCF_017591435.1 Portunus trituberculatus
TTTCTTGTTCTAGCCTTTTCACATCTATCGTTAAACCAGTCCTGCTTTCCAACTTCTCTATGTTGTCTTATTGGTACAAATTTTCTCTCACCTTCTTTGTATATTTTTATAAATTCCTTCCACTTTTCATTTGCTCCCTTAGCACTCTTGAATTTCATCCAATTTCTCTCTTGAAAGAATTTCCTTAGGTTTCCAAAATCTGTCGGCATAATTCCATCTTCCCACTTTATATTCTTCATTTCTTCTAGATTTCTTTTCATCTATCACCTTGAACTCCAAAACTGCATGATCACTCTTTGTGTGTGTGTGTGTGTGTGTGTGTGTGTGTGTGTGTGTGTGTGTGTGTGTGTGTGTGTGTGTGTGTGTGTGTGTGTGTGTGTGTGTGTGTGTGTTTTTTCACGAATGTTACAAGGCATGTAACTTATCTTTCGAAAGAGGGGAGGGAGGGAAGGGAGAGGGGAGGGAGAGAGAGAGAGAGAGAGAGAGAGAGAGAGAGAGAGAGAGAGAGAGAGAGAGAGAGAGAGAGAGAGAGAGAGAGAGAGAGAGAGAGAGAGAGAGAGAGAGAGAGATGGGAACAGTCTATGCCATTGGGTAATTTTAGACACAAGGCAGGATGCATGTAGCTTATCTTTAGTGATTGGTGAAGAAAAGGATGGTGGGAGGAGCACTAGGATTTCAAGGACAGCATACGGCGTGTGTAGTTGGTATCCAACACACTATACGGGACAACTGAACTGAAAAAAGCTCAGAAAAAAAATATGATGTCTACGTAGGCGTCACCGTATTTGCTACTGGGGCTTCATGACGCCCACATAGGCGTCACCGTATTGAAGGGGTTAAGCCGAGTATTACTGTACAGGCAACCCCCAATTAACTAACATTCACAAAACGAACATTTCCTTTTACTACCATCTGCTGATATAATGAACACCAAACTCGTTCTAACAAAATTTTATCTAGGTAATTTTTTCCAAGTTTGAAAACCCCACCATATTACGCAAGCTGACAAGCTTTTAAATACACCAGCACCTCTTATGGACAAAACGCGCACCACTCACTCCCCTACCCTTCCCCGCTCTTAGTTCAAAACAATAACAATGTGCAGCAGCAGCAGCTCGTCTTCCCTCGCTCAACATGCCACCAAAAAGCCCTGCAACCAGCCCTGCAATGTCGCCTAGTGTTGCTAAGACCAGGAAGTCTCATACTCTCAAAGTGAAGCTGGATATTAGTAATGAAATACTGCGGTATTTCATTAATAAATTTACTATCACTCACTGCCACGGAGTCCAGGTTATCCTCATGGCATGAGCGTATATGAATACTAAGATATGATATTCATTATAGCAGGCAATAGAGGAGTGGAGACAAATGTAATATCGTGGTGAAAGAAAACAAGCCAAGCTAAAAAGGTCACAAGAAGAAGCAGCCAAGTCGCCACAGTGAACGCCGTCTGTGGCCGATCTCATCATCTCTGCTTTATTTTTTGGTATTCCATGTAAGATTTCACTTTATGAATCACAAAATAATCCTTTCTTGGGGACAAGGCTTGTAAAAAGCTAATATAAATATATATATATATATATATATATATATATATATATATATATATATATATATATATATATATATATATATATATAATTGTTTTTTAACCCATGTGGTACGTTGGGGACCAGCCCAGAACGCATCCCTCCTATTTCCATTATTTCCTATGAGAAAATTATGTCTGCTTAACGAATTTCCGCTCTAAGAACAGCTTTGACACCCCCTATCCTGTTTGTTAAGCGGAGTATTACTGTACTAGTACTGTAGTTAAATAAAATGTGTTGGGTACTTCATTTATTGTTTTTTTCTTCAGTCTTTCTGATAAAAAAAAAGTGTTTTCTTGGGAGGATCTGGGAACGTAACCCCTATTTTTCCATAGGGCCTAACATAAATAATAGGATAACAAAGGGCCACCAGGGCCCATCTAGGTTATCCTGTATCAGTCGCACAGCGACCTCGTCATCAGTACTTAAAGATACACTTACAAGTACACAATACATTATATACTAATTCTAAATATTTGGCCCATTAAAAGGGCTAAGTCCTGCAGTGAATTCCCCTACAATCTGTGATCCCCATACATGGGGATCATGTCTTGTTTAACTATAATAAATTTCTTATAAAAACTATCATGCAGCACTATACATAATTATAAATCTAGTAAATTTAAGTGCTTATCTAATCTGTTTTTAAACATTGTCAAACTAGTGCTATTTACAACCCTCTCTGGCAATGCATTCCAGAAGTCTACCACCCTATGACTAAAGAAATATTTTCTTATATCTAACCTGCAGCCTTGCTTTCTAATCTTCCTGCCATGATTTCTAGTCCTACTTCCCTCCTCTAAGGTAAAGAAAGATCTCACATCTATGTAGTTTGTATCTGAGAACATTTTAAATAACTCTATCATATCCTCTCTTATACATCTCCTCTCAAATGAAAACATGTTTAATTCCTTTAATCTATCTCTATACTCCAGGCGCTTTAATGCTGGTATCATCCTAGTTGCTCTTCTCTGAACTGCTTCTAACATGTTGATATCCTGCCTATAATGGGGTGACCAGGCCTGTATGCAATACTCTAAATGGGGCCTAACATAGGAATTATATAAGCTAAGCACCACTTCCTTACTTTTATAACTAACATTTCTATTTATAAAACCCAGGATCCTATTTGCCCTATTTCTTGCTTCTAAACATTGCTTTGAAAATTTCATAGTCCTGTCTATCACTACTCCTAAATCCTTTCCTCCTCTACTGCCTCTAGCCAACATCCCTCCATCTCATAGCTAAAGTTTGTGTTGTCTTTACCTAAATGCATAACCTGACACTTTTAGAATTAAACTCCATCTGCCACCTGTCTGCCCATGCTATCAGCCTGTCCAGGTCTCGTTGTATTCTGTAATTGTCCTTTTCACCCTGTACTGCACATGCTATCTTAGTATCATCTGCAAACTTTGATACTTTGCTACTAATTCCTATATCTAAATCGTTAATGTACACCAAGAAAAGAAGAGGTCCTAGCACTGATCCTTGGGGTACCCACTAACCACTTCCTTCCACTCAGACATTGCCCCATTTAATACTACTCTCTGTTTCCTATCAGAAAGCCATTCACTAATCCAATCAACTAACCTACCCCTATCCCATGTAGTCTCAATTTGTACACTAGCCTCCTATGCGGTACCTTATCAAACGCCTTGCTAAAATCTAGATATATAACATCTATGCTATTTCCATCATCTAACTCCTTTGTAATATATTCTAAGATATCGAGCAAATTTGTAAGACAGGACTTCCCTGATCTAAAGCCATGTTGGGTATCTCTAATTAATCTATTCTCATTTAAATGCTCCCAAATACTACCCTTAATGATTTTCTCTAGTATCTTACATACTATACTAATTAAACTGATTGGTCTATAATTATTTGCATCATCCTTCCTACCTTTTTTAAATATTGGTGTAACATTAGCTAACTTCCAGTCCTGAGGAATCTCAGCAAACCTAAGTGATCTTTCAAAGATTAACTCTGGCATGTAGCTCATCAGAACCACTAGCTTTCCTATCATCTAGTTCAAGAATAAATTTCCTAATAATTCCCAGTTTTATATCAATATTTTCTAAAGCTCTTAAACTACTTGTCCCACTGTTTGTAACAGGATTTCCTATTCTTTCCCTAGTAAATACTGAAGAAAATTGTTCATTCAATAATTCTACTATGTCTTCATTTTGATCCACTACTACACCATCTTTTTTGAGTGGTCCAATCTTATCTTTATTTCTTTTATCACTGACCTTGTAATAACTATATAATTTTTGGGATCTTTACTCCCAGCTCTAGCTAGTTTTATCTCTGCCTGCCTTTTACTTTTTTTATAACCTTACTCAAATCATCCCTGACCTGTCTGTACCTAATCAAATCTACATCTTCCCACTTTTCTGCAACTCTCTATATGCCCTCTTCTTCTCTCTGATCTGTCTACCTATCTCATGAGTCCACCATAATGGCTTCCTGTTTCTCTGCCTTATATCTTTGTAAGGGATACACTGCATCACTATACCCTTTACTACAACCTTAAAAATATCCCACATCTCCTGTGCAGTTTTATTTCCAAAACTATCTTCCCAGTTTACCTCTCCTAATAACTGACGTAACCTACCATAATTGCCTTTCTGATAGTTTGGGACTCTAGTCTTATTCACTATATTATCCCTACTGGAATTAATGATAAATCTAATTATATGATGGTCACTGTTTGCTAAAGTCTCTCCTACCTCAACTTCCTTTAAACAATGCTCAATATTTGTTAGTACTATGTCTAAAACCTTCCTCCCCCTAGTAGGTTTATCTACCATCTGCACTAAATAGTTATCCTGAAAACTTTCCATAAACTTATTTTCACTAGCATCTCCTACCATCCTCTCCCAGTTTACTGACTTAAGATTAAAATCCCTAAGATAATTGTCTGACTAGTACACCCCCTATTTATCTCATCTACCATAAGGTTGTCTACATCTGCTGACTGGTTAGGTGGTCTATAAAAGCTCCTACTCTAATAACCTTACTTTTGTTTACTCTAACATCCAGCCATAAGGACTCTACTCTGTTATCTACCTTAATACCATTAACCTGACTGGAAATGAAGGATTTTTTTACATAAATAACTACTCCACCTATCCTACCAATTCTCTGGTGTAAATACATAATGTATCCATCTACTTCATATTCTTTCCTATTTTCCTAAACTTTTCCTCATTTACCCATGCCTCTGTGACACATACAACATCTAAGTCCTCCTCAACTATATAACTAGATAACTCGTCCTTCTTGTTCCTAAGACTCCTGGCATTTACATAAAAACATTTAAGTCCTGCTACCTTCCTAGATGCTGTCTCCTTATTTGGAATCCTAATCTTATTCTCTCCTATTTGCACCTGGAAATCTTTCCTAATCTTTTCACTATCTCTGTTTATCCTATCTAATTTATGTCTAACATCTTTCTTCTGGAATGCATTTGCTACCTCACCCCTACACTCCATCCCAACTCCCCTCCAGACATCCACTCAGCACATCCACACCCTTCCTACTCAGATGCACACCATCCCTAGCATACAAATCCCTTCGCCCATAGAACCTATCCCATACATCCACAAAGCTGACACCCACATCCTTACACATCCCTTTTACCCGATCATTCACACCAATGGCTCTAGACAACCATTCCTGCTAACATACACACGAGGCAAGATTCCTGACACTACACACCTCCTACCACTCTCCCTTATCTTGCCTAACATTTCCCGAAATCTTGCCACTAACTCCTCCGACCCACCTGCTCTGACATCGTTCCCACCTACGTGCAAAACTACTACACCCTCCTCTCCATCCCCCAACCCTCTTCTGCACCTCCTCACTCACTGCCTTCACACCTGCACCAGGCATACACACGTTCGTCCTCCTATCCCTGTCTTTCCCACAGAAAGTGCTATCTAAATACCTAACCTGAGAGTCACCCACCACACACACCTGAGGTGTGCTAGGCACAACCATCCTCCTCCTCTCCTCTACCCCCTTCTCTCTCCTTTCACTCACCACAACCACTTCATTCACTCACTCTCACTCTCACTCTCCCCCTTCCCCTCCAACAAACCGAACCTATTTTCACACTCAACAGGTTTAGTCCTATCCTCCCTAACTGCCTCCGCTTTCCTTCCCTCGCAACCTGCCATCTCTGCCCATCCTGACTACTATCTTTCCCAGTCTGGCTCGCCTGCTCCCTCTTCCCCACTCTGCTCTTCCCGACAGAGGGCCAAGCCACCCTGTCGCCCTCAGAAGGTCCAACCTTCGGCCTAACACTGATCTCCTGCCTAATTTTTTCCACTGCCTCCCCAAGCCTCTTAACCTCCTCCTTCAACTCAAAGATGAGAACTTCGTTCGCACTTTTCCCCTCACTTAGCTTTCTCATTTCCTCTCGCAATTCTCGGTGCTCAAGAGAAAGAACTAAATTCTCGCTCTTGAGCCTACACACCATACACTCAGAAAAGTCAACGACCTTCCTGTCATGCCCACACATCTCACACACAACAAACTCTCCCAATCCCACCTCAACACTCTCTTTCACGCACTCAATCACACTCTGATATACCTCAGTAGCTACCGCCATACTAATTTACAATCTCTTAACTCACAAACAAATAAAAATACTTGGTGACAGCGGGTGGGGAACCGCGGTGGTGGGGGGCCTAAGTGAGGTCAACTAATCCTCTTTCAAGGTCAACTTGACGGTTACAAGCCTAGTCTCCTCGCTCTACCAAAATACTTTTAACTCACAAACACTGATTCTAACTACTATTTCACTCTAATCTAACACTTGCAGTACACCCTTTCACTTCACTAACACTCAAAAGCACCACACACAAACACCAAGCACAAACACCACTCGCTAACTATAAAAACAACAGCCAAAAACGGAGCGCACACGCAATACGTCCACTCGCCACCGCAGCTACTATCAGAAGTTCTTCTACTAATCAGTCAGTGTTATCCCAGCTCACTCTACCATCAAAAATCTTAATTCTTGATATCTTATCATAGAAAGCATATTTCCAGAAATATATTTTCTTTGTTTTGTTTTTTCACAAAATATATCAATCTTCATAATTCATTTTGAGTGCCTTACAATGTCCTTACAAAGTGATTGTGTGGTTGATTTGTGGAAATCCCTATTGATGACAATATATGATGAGAGATAAAAGTCAATCAGATTTGCACATATCAATAGACATTTCTTTATTTATGATTCTATTAAAATATTGCCAATGATCATCAGCAAAGTTACTCGGAGAGAGTTGAGTAAAAGCTCCTGCAAAGTCCACAACAACAGTTCATGAATTGAAATTTTTAGCTATATAGCATTAACACCAGTACTATAAAGACTTTCATTACCAATCCATGGGGTGTCTAGTAGAATAACAATATAATTCATGAGACAGAGCAGGGAAAACAGAATTAACAATACAACCAGTCTGTGTACAAATGTCCTTTCCCCAAGACTTCCATTGTTTACTAAGCCAAACTTCCTCATTTCTCTTCAAGGCCTTTGTCTAAAAACAAAACAAACAACCAAAATGTAATTCACTCATTTGAACAAAGTACCTCTACAAGAATAAAATGGTTTCACAAGTGTTTTTTTTCTCTTTTTTCTTTTAACTCCTATTTCCCTCCCTGTGTCCTTTATTTTTTTTAAGCTAAAATAAAACTGAAAGAAAATTTTCAGATCATGTATGAGATTACAGATTAAAGAAAATGTGATGAGGTACTTTCAGAGCA
Source organism: Portunus trituberculatus (assembly GCF_017591435.1). Lineage (NCBI taxonomy): Eukaryota > Metazoa > Arthropoda > Malacostraca > Decapoda > Portunidae > Portunus > Portunus trituberculatus. The sequence continues at coordinate 38,030,535 of NC_059301.1, forward strand.
CAACTTATTGCCTTGAAATTAAAAGAAAGTTTCAAGTTATTAATTAATATAAAAGCATTCCACTAATAAACCCACAATCAGACATTTTACCAAATTGAAATCATGTAGCTATGGAGATTATGATATAGTCATATTTACTACACCTTAAAAATCTTAAAAAGACATTTGCTGATCTTCTTATTACTCTTCTTTATCAACCATAAAACTTATTTGACACAAATTACTTACTTAGGCTTCCAAAATTTGCCTCAGGAACTGCTAGGCCCTTGATTTTCAGTGATTCAGCAGTCTTTAGTAGAGATGCTAGGTTGGCTTGTCGTACATTAACCTGTAACCAATTAACCATCATTAAAAAGAGCATACAAAAGAAAAAACAAGTTATCTCCACTAAAAAAACAGATATAAGAATACAGCACATCACAAGCTCATAACATGTTACAACAGACACAGCGCAGTAGTGCAGTGAATAGTGCCCAATTCACAATTGGGAGAGCTCAAGTTCGAATCCCGTTTCAGGTAGATATTTTGGGGAATTGTATTTCTTACAGTGTAGCCTCTATTCTCCTAACAATGATTAGGGACCTGGTGTAAGTCAGAAGTTGTGACCTGCTACAAGTAAAAGAAAAAGGAACTCTGAACAGAAAAATACACACAGGTTGGCCTAATGATCCCAAGCCAAGTTGATAAAGTTGATCTGTCAACATTTAACAACCATAGTACATATATTCCTCAATATACAATCATAAACTGTTCCTGAAAATCCAATCATAAAGCAAACAATTGCATAGCAGACTTAAGACTGAATAAAAAAATTTGTAATGTGTTCCAAGACCTTCATATGTGCCCCCTAAAAATCATGAAATATCTAAATACAATTACAGTGTATTGTATAAATAATAAAACATATACAGTGGAGACTCAATACTCGAACTTAATTAATTCCATACGAGTTTAATTTTACGTCAGCAAGTCGCCTCTGCTGAGGTGGAGCGAACACACGAGATGTTGCCACACGACGCCGATCGCCAGTTGCTTTCAATCTGCCACACCAGTTGGACGCGGTGTTGGGCTTCGGTGCCCTTCCATTGTTTTGTTTTTTTTTGCAGCAAGGCCACGTCCCCTGTCAAAGCAGGTACAGTGCCTACTATCCGTTATCTAAGTTAAGAGCGGTATAGTGCCAAGTGTTTTTTTCTGTGCGGTGGGGAACATACGAACTTACGGCTTGTTTTGGTTTTCCACAGACGATCAGCTGTTCCTCATGTCGTCCCCCGCATCCAGTGATGATGGGGCCGCCGGTCCTATTGCCTCTCCTTTTGCCTCTAGGAGGGCCAGTGTCCATTCCCAGGATCTTAGTGGCAGGGGCAGTGACTCTGGCTAGAGTGTTCCTTTCGTCGCCGGCGGGAGGGTGTCAAAGCACCGGGCTCGTCATGGCGCATGCTGACACGATGTGGTTCTCAATACCACCTGCCCTCAACCTGCAGCTACACAGCCTTCGGCCCCTCCTTCCCAGTGGAACGTGGTTTTGGATGCTCTGGCGGAGTTGAGAAGTGAGATTAACCAGCTTAAATCGGATAGGAGGTCTGTTCCCCCTCCTTCACCTGCACGAGTGGCCACAGGTGCTTCTCCCTCTCCACGGCCTCCAAGGGTTAATGACGGGGCTGGCCCCTCACATGGTCTGACCTGTCCGGCTTCTCCAGTTAATTTCTTGGGTTTTGGGGAGGCCGGTAGTGATGTGGACGTTGCAAGCGTGCCGCGCCCTACTGTGGGTCCTTTGCTTCAGAGTGCCAAGGTGTTTGGCCCACCTGAGGTGGTTTCAGATGCAATTGATGATAAAGTGGCTGAAATGGTCAACTTTCTGTTTGACCGTGGGCTTCGGGAAGACGACCACAAAGCACTCTTTGAGGACGAGTGTGTGTTACGGCCTTCCAACTGTCCTGCCTTGTCCGCAGTGGAGTGTAGCCCCGAAGTTCTGGATGCTTTGCCACTGGAAGCCAGAAGACTGGACTTTCACATGAAGGAGGTTAATAAGGATGTTTTGAGGGCTTTCGCATGATGGAGGTTAATAAGGATGTTTTGAGGGCAGCGACTATTATTACCAGGTCACTGCTTGCTTTGGACAAGGTGGCCCAGGACGAGGAGCACCCAGTGATGGTCCAGGAAGTGGCCATGATTAACAGTGCCCTGGCCTTGTTAGGAAATGCAAATTTCAGGAACAACCTTGCTAGAAGGTTTGTTCTGAAGCATGAGCTTAATCAGAAATTCACACACCTTTGTTCTGAGAAAGTCCCAATGACTCGGTTCCTCTTTGATGATGATGTATCTAAGAGTGTGAAACAGATTGAGGAATCAGTGAAGCTTAAGTCTACTATTACAGCCAAGAAGCCATCCTTTTCCTGGCGCTTCCCGGGTGGCAAGACTCGGGGTTCTGGGCACTCTGCACTGGCAAGAGGGTTCTCCTCTGTTTTTTGCCTTACAGGTTCTGGAGGGCTGCCTTCAGGGGTGCACAAAGAACTTCCCAGGTGTCCCACAACACTGATTCAAAAAACACCAGGAGCCGGGGCACCTTCAAGCCCCGGCACTAATTCAGGCAAGTGATTGTTTTGAGGGTGGTAGGCTTCACCAGTTTGTCCATGAATGGCAGAAACTTACTAGTGATCCTACTATTTTAGACTTCATGGAGCATTGCCATCTGGACATTAATGTGTATGATGTGAAACATTTATTTTCAGTAAGTGTTGAATATAAGTTCAATAAAGTGGAGCAGGATGTTATTTATGATGAAATTCACAAATTGCTTGAACTTAAGGTCATTTCCGTCACAGAAAGACTGCCAAGGCAAATTATTTCCCCCATTTTCCTTTGGAAGAAAAGGAATGGGGAATATAGAATGGTTTTGAACTTAGAGAAATTTAACTTTCATATCTCCTACATTCACTTCAAGATGGAGGACTTTGAACTTGCTGTGAAACTTATTAATGCGGGTGACTACTTGGCTTCGGTGGACTTAAGGCATGCTTATTACTCTGTTAGGATTGCAGAAGAATAGCGAAGGTTTTTGTGTTTCACATGGCAAGGTGTGACCTATCAATTCACTTGTCTCCCTAATGGGGTTTCAGCAGGCCCTAGGATCTTCACCAAGCTTATGAAACCTGTTTATTCCTTTCTGAGAAATCAGGGTTACACCATAACCAGTTATATTGATGATTCTCTTATTTGCAGTAAATCAAGGGCAGGTTGCATTGCATGTGTGAGGGACAGTCTCTCTGCTGAGGAGATTGGATTTCTGTGTGAATGAGGAAAAGTCAGTTTTGGCCCCGACTAAGTGTATTGAATATTTGGGCAATATCATTAACATTGAGACCATGGAAATTGGATTGCCTGAACGTAGAGTTGTTAACCTTATTCGTGCTTGTGACGAACTCATGCACAAGGAGGAAGCCCAGATTAGGCAAGTGGCGCGTGTGATTGGGATTCTGGTTGCAGCTACCTCAGCAGTCGTGCTTGGTAAACTTCATTACAGGAGACTCGAAAAGGCCAAGGTAGATGCATTGCAGCACTCCCATGGGGACTTGGATGCTGTGATGTCTATTTCAGAGGACGTGAAGTCCGAGCTACTTTGGCGGTGCAACAATGCCGCTGTTCAGGATAGGGTCATTTTCAGGGCAGCTGCGGATCTTGAAATGTTCACTGATGCTTCCATGGTAGGTTGGGGTGGCAGCCTTAACCATCGGTCTACCGGTGGTAGTTGGTTCTTGGAGGAAAGTTCCCTTCACATTAATGCTCTAGAGCTTAATGCCATTTTGTTTACTCTTCAGGCATTTAGGCAGGCTTTAATGGGTAAACATATTAAAGTTTTTTGTGATGTATGGATGGATTTTGAATAAGGCGCCACAACGGCTAAGGTCTTTTGGCGCCGCTTCAATAATTTAAAATGACAGTAGTTAAAAAAAAACTATATAAAAAAAGTTAAAAACAATACAGTATCTACAAACTAAAAAATACAATACAACTAAATAAAATATTAAAATGCATATAATAAAATAAGAATACAATTCAAAGCTTTGGGAGAAGGCCAGTTTCTCCCAGAAACCGAAAAACGTCATGGCCCTGGGCCAGACACTCTGGTCCAGGGACCTTTGAGATATAATAGACACCACTATCTCTACCGCTACAGCAGTAGAGGTAGCGGTGTCATAACTAGATCAAACTAGGGCACTCTACCAACAGGTGCCGTACGGTGAGCTGCACCAAGCAGTCATCACAGTAAGGTCAGGAGGTACCTTTGTGTAAGGTACATGTGACCTATACGAAGTCGCGCCAATAAAGTCTGTGCACGGCGATCCCGGACATGGGTGTAAGTCCACTGAGGGAGTGTGGAAGTAATAATCTCTCCCATTTTCGAGGTTGCGACCCCCGTTAGCCATCTCCTCTGCCAAATTGCTGCAACTGCCTCACGAATTAGAGGAAAGACATCTCTAAACGGAACAGGGGCAGGAGATGGAGCGCAACTTGCTGCCTCTTTAGCAAGGCAATCTGCGTGTTCATTCCCTGGAACACCAATGTGACCAGGGACCCGACAGAAGCCAACATGATATCCTCGTTGTGTAAGAAGATATAGCCACTCCAGGACTGATAAAACCAAAGGGTTAAAAGATATAGTGCAAGAGAGAGAAGTAAGAGCACTGAGACAGTCACTAAAAATTGAAAAAGACGAAACCGGGAGAGTAAAAATTATTTGTAAAGCTAGGACTATGGCAGACAGCTCCACAGTAAAGACGGATGCCACTGAAGGAAGGCTGCCACACCAATAAAAAGAGGGGAAAACCACACTAAACCCAACGCTTGCGTCAGATTTGAAACCATCAGTAAAAACAGGAATATCATTAGAATGGATAAAAAAAAGTTCTAAAAACCGTGTGTGGGACAGAGCTGGCAGAAAATCCTTCTTGCCATCCATGGCAGGAGGGCATAATGAGATAACAGGAAGCTGCCAATAACCAACTCGTGGGAGACGGAAAGAGTACACAGGAGTGGTGTCGATAGATCAATCCGCCATGAGATTTGCAACTCGATGGCCAAAAGGTTTAGGGAGACCAGGTCGAATGACATATACCTCCGAACAAGAGTCCCGCAATATTGACAGACAAGGTACAGAATCAGGAAGACGGTGGGTGCGAAACCAACACCGGAGCATCGAAGACTGGCGCCGAAGGTCGAGCGGCCAGAATCCGGCATCTACTAATAGACTAGGTATTGGAGATGTCCGAAATGCACCCGTAGCCAAGAGGACCCCAGCATGATGCACGTGGACTCCAGCATGATGCACGGTGTCAAGCAGGCGTAGCCGTGCATCCGTTGCGGATGAGATCTCACAGCCGTATTCCAGTTTTGGGAGTATGAGTGTACGGTGCAGAAGCAGCAAAGTGTCCCTGTCTGCACTCCAGGAGGTGTGACTTAAAACCCGAAAAAGGGATAGTGCCGTCCTGCAAGACGCTTTAAGAAAACGGAAATGGGGAACCCAAGTAAGACAGTTGTCAAACAATAGGCCAAGATATCGAGTGGCCTCCACGCATGAGATGCGTCTATTGGCTAAATATAAATCGGGATCTGGATGAACGCCACGATTACGACAAAAATGCATAGACACAGTCTTTGAGGTGGAGAAACAAAAACTATTTATGTTGGCCCAACTGGACACTTGATTGATTGCCAGTTGGAGCTTTCGTTCAATCAGTGATATCCTAGTAGCAGTAAAAGAGATGCACAAGTCGTCCACATATAAAGAGCTGTGAACGCCATCCGGTAGAGTATCTATAACACCATTTATTGCAACTGTGAACCGTCATTTAGAGCAGTAGCATCGAAGAGAACACTCCCCACTCGAACCCGTAAAAGATGTCTGGATAAAAACTGCAGGATAAAAATAGGAAGGTGGTCACGGAGAAAAAAATTTAACAAGGAACGTAAAATCCCATGACACCAAGCTGTGTTGTAGGCCTTCTCCAGGTCAAAAAATACAGTAACCTGGTGGTGGTGATTAGCAAAGGCCTCACAAATAGAGAACTCCAGGGATAAAAGAGCATCAGTAGTAGACCTCATCTTACGGAAGCCATACTGTACCGATGACAGGTACTTCCCCCTCTCCAAGTACCACATGAGTCTTACATTTACCATCTTTTCTAACACTTTACAAATACAAGGCGTCAAAGATATAGGACGGTAATTCATAGCCTGGAGATGATCTTTCCCAGGCTTCGGAAATGGAAGAACCACTGCCACAGCCCAAGAAGATGGAAAGTCACCGGTATGCCAAATCATATTATATACATTTAATAAAAAGTTAAAAGCCCGGTCAGACATGTGACGCAAAAAGGCATAAAGAATGTCGTCTGGACCAGGAGAAGAGTCATGACACTGGGACAAAGCAGTCAGCAACTCGGAGGCAGAGAAGGGGACATTATAGGACTCCCCTCCAGAGGAAGAAAGATTTATGCCGAGAAATTCCATTCTCTGGCGGTGACGTGCGCCCGGGGCTGCAGGATCCTTCCGGGAAACACTGGCAAAGTGCTCTGCGAAAAGGTCGGCGACAGTCTTAGGGTCTGCCACCGTTCGCCCAGCTGACAACAAAACTGGTGGGGGAGGAGCAGAATATTTACCAGCAATTCAGCGGACTTTGTTAAATACATCCGTAAGAGGGGTGCGGGCATTAAACCCCTTCGTTACCGACCCGTCAACCTTATGTAAACAAGACGTTTCGATGCCGAACCGACTGCCCACGCGCTCCTCCGCATCGTCCGTGCGGTAGTCTTCAACTTCTTCTCACAAACACCCAGTTCACACTATATTATTTATATTTATGTTTTCTATCAGAGAAACCCCACAACATGTCAATTGGGTAAAAAAAAAAAAATAATTAAGATACTTTTTCCCTTGATTTTACATATGTTGCACTAAACCATTCATACTTGGATAACTATAAAATATATTAGTCTGAAAATCACAGAATACATAGAAAAATTATGTATTTATTTATCTTGCAAGTGACGATGACATCTAGCAAAAATTGGATGGTCCTTTGTGGCCGAAAGCGTGGACAACTCGTAGCACGCTCCCATGTAAGGTCAGGCCAGACGCGACACATGCTCACACAAAGTATAGCGCCAGTGTCACAGTTTTATGTGTAAGTGCAGTGCTATGTGTGTGCATTGTGTGAAGTGTATGTATTGCGTAAACATATAAGAACTAAATAAATGAAGAAAGACTTGTAAGAAAAGAGATGGTAAAGAAAACTTGTAAAAATAAAAGAAAAAAATGGGGAATGGGATTATGTTTACTGCTGGCTGTGATACATCTGGTAATGTTCAGGCGAACATAATCCAGGTAAATCTTTGCAGGCAGGGCAGTATTTTCTTGTCCATTTGTTCTTGCCTTCAGTAGTACAAATCCTGCACCGTCTACGTGGCCTTTGTGTGTTTGCTGTGCTTGGTATAGTCATTAGTCCATGAACCACTGGTGTGGCTGCAGCTCCTGACGTGCTGGGTTGTGCACGTGCTGTTGGTGGTGGGAGTTGTGCACCTGCTGCTAGCATTGGGACTCCTGTTCTTCTGGGTTTTTCTTGGGCGCTGTTGTTCTTTCTGTACCACACACAAGCTGGCATACCCTAGACTGTACTCTTGCAACATCTCATGAACAACAAGCTTTATGAATTCACTGCACCCAGTGCTACACTTATGCAAGTTTTGATATATTACTCTAGCATTGAGTACCATTCTAGACATCATGTGTACACCAATCTTCTTGAACCATGCGTAAGATTTTCTGGTTGGATCATATGGTTCCAACAGCTGATCAACATTATCAACTGCACCCATCTGGTCATTGTAATGATGAATAGGCAGGGGCTTCTGCAGCATCTCCCTCCCCCCACCTTTGACATGATATGATTGTTCTTTGTACCCTGCTGTATATTTGGTTGTGATAACGTGGACCAATCTTCTGTCACAAAATTTGACGATCAGCACATCCTCTTTTCGTCCAAATACAGACTGCTTTTTCTGAAGATTCTGGCGTGAGATAATATCAGGCACACCTCTGTTTGTCCGAATGGTCCCACTAGTCAGAGTCTTCTTGGTCAACAAATATTCAGCCAGATGAAGGGAAGAGTACCAGTTGTCTAAAACAACGTGCCTTCCCTGATTCAGAAGTGAGTGCATTAGATGCACAGGAACACGCTCAGACTTGCTGAGGATAGCAAGCTGTGGGTCTTGTCTCATCTCTTCATACATTGCAGGTGTATATAAGCAAAAATTCCAGGTGTAGCCTCTTGCGTTACTAGCACTAGGACACAATGCAAAGAGTTTCATACCAAAGCGCTTACGCTTTGTTTTTATGAAATGTCTGAAGTGCAGTCTGCCTTTGAACAAAATCAGTGACTCATCCACTGCAAAATGTTCACCTGCAGAAAAATATTCCATGCACTTACCACGTAACAACTCAAAATAAGCACGAATTTTTGTCATAGGCATCCTGGGGACAGCATCATCAGGGTGTGAAAACCTAAAAAATCTAATAATCTGAGAGAATCTATTACGACTCATAACAGCTCTGAAAACAGGTGGGCCCTGACACAGTGTTGATGTACTCCAATAGTCAGATATCTTGGGTAAATGTGTTAGTCCCATGAGAAGCTGCAATGAGATGTACACATACATCTCTTCCTCACTGACATTAGACCACTTTTTACCCATAAATTTCTTAGGACTGATGTGGGGATTGTCTCTAAAAAAATATGCAGCACGTGTGTTGGTCCAGAGACACAGAGCAGCAATCACATCTTTCCCCATGAATAACTGAAAACAGTCTAGAGCACTCATAGCACTGGCTTCATGATGTAGAATAATACTAGGATGTACATCAGGAAAATCAGTGTTACATGTAGGTAGAGGGTTAGGTCTGGTGTCAGAGAATGGGTCTGAAAGAAGTGGGAAATCTGTTTGTCTACCAGCACCTGTGGGGGGTGAGGCAGGAGGGCTGCATGACAGGCCACTGCTTGTGGACAACGTCTCAATACTTTCGTCGCCGCTGCTACCATCACTCTCTACATCACTGATAGCTTCAGGATCAAACAAAGTATCACCTACCATTCAGTCATCAGACCCCTCAAATTCACTTATTGTCCCACCATCATATTCATCTTCACTGTCAGTTGTACAGATATCCATAATTGCGAAGTAAATCCGCGCGAGCTACCACAAACAAAACTTCAGGCAGCATTGAACAGAAGCTAGAGAATGTCGCATTGCAGCACTCGACAAGCATGTATTGCCATACGTAGGTCAGAAAATATGATGTATAAAAAAAATATATGATGATTGGTCTTCACAAATTACGTCACAGCACTGACAATAACTCATTGGTCAAAGTTTATGACGTTTCAAACCGTCCCACGAATGGCTGCAGCCTTATGTTTGAAAACACAGACACTTGCCACCACGTGGGTAGAAATAACCCAGAAACCTAGGCCTTGAGAGCCCTCAATACACACAGCTTATAACCGTGGCATGTGCATGTCACGGGGAGCACGCTCGGTTCCTGGCGCGTGAACTCAGCCGTGACACGCACGTGTCACAAAACATACATCCGGTACTGAAGGGGTTAATGGAAGATACATAAGCTTTCGAAGAGGCTCTTATTGTCGGAGTTTTCTCCAGCCTGTGTAGCTTTACAAGAGACTATGCTAGGTGATAGTACTTATTCTAGTCCTCCTGGCTATCATGCCTTTTTTAGCACTCCTTTCCCTGACCAGGGCCACCACGGTGGCACAGTTATTCTAGTCCGTCAGGATATACCTGTTATCCCGTTACAACTTAACTCTCCCCTTCAGGTGATTGCTGTTAAAGTCTTTATGGGACGACTGTACACCATTTGCATTTTATATCTCCCTCCTTGGCTTCCTGTCTCCAGGGGTGAGCTTGACGGCCTGGTGCGTCAGCTGACTCCGCATTTTCTTTTGTTGGGAGATTTTAACGGCCATCACCCATTGTGGGATGACGGTGCTAGTAATCCTCGTGGGGTTTTAATCGGTTCTTTTATTGAGGATGAGGGATTGGAGGTTTTAAATTCTGGGGATGTTACAAATTTCCACAGTCCTACTGGGACTTTTACCGCTATCGATCTTTCTCTGTGTACGTCTAATTCTTTCCATGATTTTAATTGGCGGATCCTACCGGATTTACACGGTAGTGACCACTCTCCGATTTTATTGGAATCTGTAAACTCTGAGCCACAGTCCCGGCCCCCACGCTGGGTTTCAGACAAGGCAAATTGGCCTCGATTCACAGATCTTAGCTCTTTTATCCGTCCGCTGGCTGACTTTTCTACTTGTGCTGAGGCTGTTGATTATTTTACCGATTTTTTAATTTCAGTAGCGCTTCAGACAATCCCTAAGACGTCCGGTCGCTTTACTAAGCGTCCCGTTCCTTGGTGGAACGCAGCATGCACAAATGCTGTGAAACAGAAATGGGCAGCTTTCTCTCGTCTCCGGCGACATCGTGGAGACCCACAGTGTCTGGACGCTTTTCGGCGCTGCCGAGCTCGAGCCCACCACATCTTGAAAGAGGCACAAAGAACCTCTTGGAAAGTTTGTCTCTTCCATTAATGCCTGCACTCCTCTTATGGATGTCTTTAACAAAGTCCGCCGAATTGCTGGGATGTATTCTGCTCCTTCCCCACCAGTTTTGTTATCTTCTGAGCGAACGGTGGCAGACCCTAGGACTGTCGCCGACCTTTTCGCAGAGCACTTTGCCAGTGTTTCCCGGAGGCATCCTGTAGCCCCAGGCGCATGTCACCGCCAGAGAATGGAATCTCTCGGCATAAACTTTTCTTCGGCTGGAGGGGAGTCTTATAATGTCCCTTTCTCTGCTTCCGAGTTGCGGACTGCTTTGTCCCAGTGTCACGACTCTTCTCCTGGGCCAGATGATATACCTTATGCCTTCTTGTGCCACATGTCTGACAGTGCTTTTAACTTTCTTTTAAATCTTTATAATGTGATTTGGCATACCGGTGAATTTCCATCTTCTTGGGCTGTGGCAGTGGTTCTCCCATTTCCGAAGCCTGGGAAAAATAATCTCCAGGCTACGAACTACCGTCCTATATCTTTGACATCCTGCATTTGTAAAGTTTTAGAAAAGATGGTAAATGTAAGACTCATGTGGTACTTGGAGAGGGGGAAGTACTTCTCATCAGTACAGTACAGCTTCCAAAAGATGAGGTCTACTACTGATGCTCTTTTATCCCTAGAGTCTTCCATTTGTGAGACCTTCGCTAATCACCACCATCAAGTAACAGTGTTTTTTGACCTGGAGAAGGCCTACGACATGGCTTGGTGTCATGGAATTTTAGTCTTTATTTAATTTTGGCCTTCGTGGCCACCTTCTTCTTTTTATCCAGCAGTTTTTATCCAGACATTTTTACGGGTTCGTGTGGGGAGTGTTCTCTCTGAGGCTACTGCTCTAAATGATGGCGTTCCACAGGGAAGTATTCTTAGTGTTACATTATTTGCAGTCGCCATAAATGGTGTTATTGATACTCTCCCAGACGGCATTCACAGCTCCTTATATGTTAACGATTTATGTATTTCATTTGCTGCTGCTAGGATGTCACTGATTGAGCGCAAGCTCCAACTGGCGATCAATAGGGTGTCCAGTTGGGCCAACATGAACGGTTTTGGATTCTCCACCTCGAAGACCGTAGCCATGCATTTTTGCTGCAACCGTGGTGACCATCCAGACCCGGATTTATACCTCGCCAATAGGCCCCTCTTACGAGTATGCGTGGAGGCGACTCGATATCTTGGGCTTTTGTTTGACAACTGTCTCACCTGGGTTCCCCATTTTCGTTCTCTTAACCCCTTCCTTACCGCAAGACTGTTTTTGTAGTGCGTCGTACGCGCAAAAGCGACCTCGTGGTACCGCAAGATGCCGCCGTGGTACATGCGTACCACACCAATACATTTCCGTGTATAACCGTGGCCTGAGAGCGGATTTTGCCTTTTTCATGCTCCATGTGGTTCACTATAAACAAACAAACACTGGAGGCGTTATTTTTAGCCACCCCAGCGTAACAAAACCATCCCCCAAACTAGCCAATCAATATCGGAGTTAATTTTTCATGCATAAACTATAAAGCCAATCACTATTCTTTGACATATATTATTCCCACAGTCCCCCCAAGAACATCAGTTCTCTAGTATCGGCCGTGGTGAAACTGTTCTATTGCCTCTAGTTAGAGATAATGGCGTCTGCTTCGTGTAGCAGCGATGAGGATTATCATAATTATGTGACAGATAGTGAGGATATACTGGAAGACTCTCCAGATGAATATGATTCAGACTATGAGCCTGAAAAAGAAATAGGAGAGAGTGATAGTGACAGCAGTGTTGAAACCCTCTCGGCAAGTGAGGGGGAGCAGCCTAGTTATGACTGTCTCAGGGCCACCCTCACCAGGTGCAGTGTGTGGTGCTGAATTTATGATTAGTGTACAATTTATGATTATGTTTACGTTTTCTTTTATTAATAAAATGACAAAAATATGTTTAGAAAAAAGTACATAACACCGAGTTAGAAAGAAATATAATGTGTAGATCTGGCCGTGAGGCACGTGCGCACACGGGCAGGGGGCTGTGGTATAGGAGGGGAACACTTTGTTTATATCGGGGAGTGGCTGCGGTAAGGAAGGGGTTAAGGTGTCTTGTCGGCAGGCATTATCTCTTCTTCGGGTTTCAAGTCACACCTCTTAGGGTGCAGACAGGGACACTCTGCTGCTGCTTCACCGTACAGTAATCCTTCCAAAGCTGGAATACGGTTGTGAGATCTACTCCTCTGCAACGGATGCACGACTATGCATGCTTGACTCCGTGCATCATGCAGGGGTCCTCTTGGTTACGGGTGCATTTTGGACATCTCCAATACCTAGCTTACTAGTGGATGCTGGTTTCTGGCCGCTCGACCTCCGGCGCCAGTTTTCGATGCTCCAGTGTTGGTATCGCATCCACCGTCTTCCTGATTTTGTCCCGTCTGTCAATATTGTGGGACTCGCACTTGCAGGCGTATGTCACTCGACCAAGTCTCCCTAAACCTTTTGGCCTTAGAGTTGCAAATCTCATGGCGGAGTTATCTATTGACCCCACTCCTGTGTACTCTTTCTGTCTCCCGCGAGTTGGTTATTGGCAACTTCCAGTTATCTCATTATGCCCTCCTGCCACGGATGGCAAGAAGCATTTTCTGCCAGCTCTGTCGCACACTCGGTTTTTAGAACATTTTTTTATCCATTCTAATGACACTCCTGTTTTTACTGATGGTTCCAAATCCGACGCAGGCGTCGGGTTTAGTGTAGTTTTCCCCTCTTTTTATCGGTGTAGCAGCCTTCCTTCAGTAGCCTCCGTCTTTACTGCGGAGCTGTCTGCCATAGTTTTAGCCTTACAGATTATTTTTACTCTCCCGGTTTCGTCTTTTACAATTTTTAGTGACTGTCGCAGTGCTCTTACTGCTCTCTCTTGCACTGTCTCCCTTAATCCTCTGGTTTTATCAGTCCTGGAGTGGCTATACCTACTTACCAGAAGAGGATATCGTGTTGGGTTCTGTTGGGTCCCTGGTCATGTTGGTGTTCCAGGGAATGAACATTGAATTCTAACTTCCACTCCTTACTCTCCACTCATGAATTTTGTCTATATCTTCCTGCAGTAGCAAACAGTCTTCTCACATCTTTTATTATTCTTAACAATTTTGCATCATCAGCAAATAAATTGATATAGCTGGTCACTCCATTCTGTATGTCGTTTACATATACCTTGAACATAATAGGGGCTAACACCAATCCCCTGCAGCACTCCACTTGATACTTTATTCCAGGATGAGTATATATCTCTGATCACAGTTCTCATTCTCTCTGGCCTTCAAGTAATCTTCTATCCAATCTAATATTATTCCTCTCAGTCTTCCTATGTTCTCCAATTTTCAAAGTAGTCTGCTATGAGGGACCTTATCAAAAACCTTTTTTATGTCCAGGTACACAGTGTCCAACCATCCATCTCTGCTCTCCAGTCCTTCCACTAATCTTGAGTAGAAACTTAAAATAAAATTGACACACATGACCTTCCTGTCTTCAAATCAAATTGTCTGTTCAACATAACTTGTTTTTCTTCCAGATATTTAACCCATTTTTCCTTGATAACAATTTCACATATCTTTACCACAACACTTGTAAGTTACACCAGTCTATAATCTAATGGCTCAGTTGACTTTCCTCTTTTAAATATTGGGATTATATTAGCTCTCTTCCATTCCAGGGGTACTCTCCCTTCTTTTAATGAGCTTGTAAACATTTCCAAAACTAGTTCTAACAACTGATCTTTGCATTCCTTTAGTGCCCCGCCCGACACACCATCTGGTCCCATCGCTTTTCTGACATCAAATTTTCTGGTAGTATTCCCATTTTTCTTTGTACACAATGACTTCTAACAAGCTTTGACAATGCAATGTCATATTTGGTTCTGTAAAATCCTCTTCTTCAGTGAAAACAGTCTTGAAACTCTCATTCATTATTTCACTCGTTTCCTCTGCTGATTGGTATTCCTTTCCTCTTTTAACTATTTTTATACTGCTTCATTATATATACCTTTATATATATACTTGTAAAAAAGCTTGGGTTCATCTTTTGCTTTTCCACACCATATCTTTCTCAAAGTTTCTTTCTTCCTCTCTCCTTACTCTGATATATTCATTTCTCACCTGTTGTTTTAATTTCTCTGATGTTTGAGTTTCTTCCAAGCTTTATCTTTTTTCCTTTTAGCTTCTATACATGTGCCATTGTACCAAGCTTGTATACTTTTCTTTACTCTATAGATAGTTACATATTTCTTCACTCCTTCATTATAATTCTTATTTCTCTTCTATTCATAATGTTCCTTCAATCTATTTCACCAAAAATGTTCTTATCTTTTCAAAATTTGCTTTAACATAATTTAATCTCTTTTTTTTTTATTCTTCTCTGATTCATATCACATCTTGCATTTCCAATACTAGTGTTATGTGGTCACTTCTTCCCATTGGACTAAGGTACTGTATGCTGGGAGGGGCCTCCAACTTCTTTCTGAACACTAGGTCAAACAATGATGGTTCTTCTCCTATGTACTGTGTTGATTCTTCACCCACTGATCACCATAGTTAACTGTAAAAACTCCTCACTCCATGATCCAGCATTACCCACTACTTTCCATCTCTCTTCTGTTTACTCTTCAACAGGTAAAATCTCCTACTAATAGTATTTTTCCATGTCTTATCATATTATCCAAGCACTTAATAACCTCTCCTTGCATTTTCTTATGTTCTTCTGCTCTTCATGTATTTGTCTTTGGTGGCACATACGTGACTATGATTCTCCATTTTTCCTTTCTTCTATCTTCTGCCATGCCATCCCTATAGTGCACTTCTATGCATATATTATCTCGAACTATGATTAGCACTCCTCCTTCCCCGTTTTCCCTTTCTGTCTCTTCTCCAACTTTTATATCCCTCTTCCTTAAAGTTTAGTTTTGTTTCTACTTTGTACATCACATCCAATCTTCTTTCCTTCAAATAGTCTTGAACCACCAGCACACTGGACACCAACCCATCTATATTTGTACAAGTCATTCTCAATTTCTTAACTCTTCCAATATCTCGTTCTTTTTCCCGAAGATACCACGTACTCAGTCTCATATCTAGAAATCTCCAGTAAAATTTCTTCTTTTCGAACCCCATCCTTTTCTCGTTTATTTTCCTTAGCTTCATTTCTTAGCACTTTCTCCTTTTTTCTCTCTTCCAGATTCATATCTCTTTTAATCCATACATCTTTAAATTCAGTATTTTCAGCAAATTTCCCTATTCTTACCATTATCTCCTCTGCTGCCACTTGATATCTCATTCACACTTTCAGTGGTCTCTTTCCCCCCTTCACTAAACTTTCCCAATCTGGTCACTTCCTCCACTTCTTGTTCTAACCCCCCGTGCGCTGTCCTCAACAAATTTCATTACACTCTTAGCCAGCTCTCTCTCTTCTCTCTCTCTCACATACTTGTTAGGTTTTTTTCTTTTTTTTTTTCAACCCAAAAATTTGAATACATTTCCTCTTGTTCACTGTGTCCCTCACCAAATCTTCCTTCTCCTTAATCACTTGCATTAGTGTCTTTTGTCTTTTACTGAATCTGTCTCTTGTTAGGTTTTTTTCTTTTTTTTTTCAACCCAAAAATTTGAATACATTTCCTCTTGTTCACTGTGTCCCTCACCAAATCTTCCTTCTCCTTAATCACTTGCATTAGTGTCTTTTGTCTTTTACTGAATCTGTCTCTTGACTAACTCTGAAAATTTGACTTTTTCTTCTGATCTTTCCTCCAGGCATTCCTTAATTCCTCCAATTTTATCTCACCAATTCCACTTTCTAATTTACCTGCCCCATCCTGAATTATCTCTTGTAAATTTTTTTAATGATTCCTCATATTTGATGCATGAAGCCATTAATAAACCATTTTGTCTCTTTAACTCCTCCATCTCTTCTTTCATCACTTGGTTTATGCCCTTACTTTCTCACATTCTTCTATTCTCTCCTTTAGTTCAGTGTTTTCTTTTATTAATCTATCTTGATTTTCGAGGATAATTGATAGTATTTCCTTCATGTATCTCACCTTCCTGAAAACTCCTTAGTACATTCCTGATGGAATTTCTTCAGGCCTACTGGAGTTCCAATAATTCTTGTGGTTTTAATAACTCTTGGCTTCTCCAGACATGACAAATGTTTTGAAAACACACGTCTGCCAGTGCCATCTACATCCATCTCTCCCTCCATTTTTTTACCACAAACTGCACCCAAATCTAGTTATTTTGGAGACAGGAAAGCTCTATGGAAATATTCCCCATCTACATACAGTCTAGGTCAGTAGGTCTGCTCCACAGCCTGTTGTTGGATGTAACTCTCACTGGAAGCTCTCTGCAACCAACCGCTTTCAACGATCCTCTCAGTGTATTTACCTAGTTGTATTGTATTGTCTCCATGTCTCCATTTATCCAATTTTTCCTTAAACTTATGCACAATATGTGCTGTAACAACTTCATTATTCAATGCATTCCACTTCTCAGCCATTCTGTGTGGAAAACTGTATTTTCCAATATCCTTCACACACTGCTTCATCCTGATCTTCTTTACATGACCTATTGTAATTCCATCCTCTTCTGTCACCAGTACCAGGTCTTCCTTTTCTACCTTTTCAATGCCATTGACTATCTTGTACATTGTTATTAGGTCTCCTCATTCTCTTCCATCATATAAGGTTGGCAGTCCTATTTCCTTCAGCCATTCTTCATATGTTAGGTCCTTTAGTTGCAGCACCATCTTTGTAGCAATCTTCTGTACCCGTTCTAATCTTCTTATACAGTAGAACCTCGCTTGACGAACATCTCTAAGGACGAACAATTCGGGAGACGACCAAAAAATTTGTCGATATATCGACCCAGGGGACGAACGATATTTCGAGGAACGAACTCGGTTAAACGGCTCGCCAGCAGGCGAGCCGTTTTTGTGGTAGCCAACCCGGCTATCACTGTTTTTCCTGGGCATGGTGATGTTACTGGTGCTCTCTACTGTAGCTTCCTCGGCGTTATCCTCGCTGCTATAACGGGGCCCCACATAGCGGCACTGACTAGTGACGCTACACACCTGTTGTGTAGTTCTGGCACGCTGCGCACATCCAAAGTCCTCTCTCATGACTCTACTCGGATCTTGTCTGTCTTTCTGCCCATCCTCCTCTCCTCCATTCCATCATGCCATCAACGTGCAGTCTCTCAAGTAAATAACCTTTTCTTTTTTTTTTTTTCATTTTATCATCATTTTGATAGCATTTAGGTAAGTAAAACAATTTAGGCTTTCTATAATTATTTCGTTCATGTCATGCATACATTAAAGGTTTATTTTGAATGGGTTTTATGGACAAAAGTATGATTTTTTGGGGGGTCTGGAATGGATTAATGGTATTTCAATACATTCTTGTGGGAAAATTTGATTCAGGGGATGAACAAATCGGGTGATGAACAGGATTTAGGAACGAATTATGGTCGTGAGCTGAGGTTTTACTGTATCTGCTTTAGAACTTGGAGACCACACCACAGCTGCATATTACAGCTTTGAACATATCATGCTTGTGATGATTTTTTCATCATATCTTTGTCCATGAACTGAAATGCCACTCTTATATTAGTCAACATTTCATATGATAATCCAAATATCTTGTTTATGTGTTTTTTGTGGTTCAAATTTTCCTGTATAGTCACTACCAGATCTTTTCTTCTTTAGTCTTCATTATTTGTTCCTCTCCCATCAGATAGTTCCTCTTCATTATTTGTTCCTCTCCCATCAGATAGTTCCATGCTGGTCTTCTTTTGCTCTTTCCTAGTTCCATTACCTGGTATTTCTTGGCAATGAACTCCAATTTCCATTTCTTACTCCACTCATAGTAGCTAGGCGGATATATGACAAAAAATGGCCGAATTGTTCACTTTGGGTTAAAAGCATGGCATTTGGCACAAAGTTAGTCTAGACCCTTATGAAGATTTTCAGATATGGGGCCATCATGAATTCTGCCCAGGAAGCGAATGGCAGCCATTTTCCAATATGGCCGCCAGTAGAATATTATATGCCCCCTCCCTACGGTTTTTCGAGGACTGTTCCAAAACCAAAAAACAGGGAGCAAAAACCAAACCCACATCCTAAGAAGAATTCATAGGGCTTCTAACAAAAAAAATAACATTGGAAATTGGTCAAAAAATGTGGGACTTATAACGTGTCAAAAGTCAAAATTTTCGTCACAAATCGACTATTTCGTAGGTAACTCAGCTGTAGCTTTTATAACTAGCCCATTTTTCGCCCAAGGCGATTGATATTTGACATGGAGATTAACTTTACATCAGTTTATCTATTTATGAGGTCAATGTCAGGTAAAGGTCATCTTAGGTCATGTCAGGTCAAATTGAAAAATATACGAAATAAATCCAGATTTTAATATCAGAAGTTCAAAAATGAATTTTTGTGGTCATAAAAAAATTTTGAACCCCAAAATGCTAGAATTTTGCTCCATTAACCCTATTCAGGCTTAATTGACCCTAAGGGGTACTTGTGGGGGCAAAGTACCCACGACTAATATCTCGGCTCCTCATGAGCTTACGAAGCCCAAATTTTTCGTGGATGTTAGCTAGGTGACCAACTCACCATGACCAGAATATGACTTTCTTAGGACACGTGCCTCAAGGCCAAGCTTGGTAAAATATGTCAATTAATAAATTTCCAGCCATGGTCCTATTTACCTACTAATAACTAATATTTAACTTAGGTTTCCAATTCTCGGTTCTTATTAAAATTGCCCTTGCTCTTTCAGGTTTGACTGAAGTAGCATGGAGATGGCTACTAAAAGCACCAGATGGCAGCATCCTCAGCCCTGAGCCATCTCAAGACGCTCAGATAACAAACTGGAACAAATGTATCATTTGCCAAACAGACACTGACGAGAATTTGCAATGTCCAGCAGAATCAAGGCGTACTGATCAAGGAGCCGGGTACATTACTTTCTCAGAGAACCTAGCCGTTTTCATGAACTAGATAGTATTCCAGTGACACTAGATATTCGACGACTTGATGAGGGCAAAGGTGTTAGGACTACCCTTGAAGAACGACATGCAAAGTGGCACAAGTCTTGTCGTATCAAGTTCAACACAACCAAGCTACAACGAGCTGAGAAAGAGAATGCCCAGATCCTGAAAAAACCTCATCTAAGTTCACCCGGACGAGTAATGAAGAGGGGCGACAAAAAGGAAAGAGAGATCTATGCTTTTTCTGTGACGAGCCAGCTTCAGCATCAAATACACTTCACAGAGCATCAACCTTTCGCTTAGATGCACGTGTTCGTAAGTGCTCATTAATTCTTCAAGATGAGAGACTTATTGCCAAGCTTAGTGTCAATCACGAGACGGTGATCTAAATGAATTCTTCAGACACGAAAATCAGAGGTGCCCACCGTCTCTGTCTCAGGATGGCAAGTTACGCCAGGGCAAGAAGTCAGATCTTCTTGACTGCCTCACTAGCAGTGTTGAGTGTAGCATTGATGCTCCCGATTCTGATGCGATCATCCTCGATGGTGCTGCGCTTGTGAACATGCTGAAGCCAGTTGTTTGCACAACATTCAATGACTATGCAGACAAAGTCTTCTTGCCTTACATTGAAAAGCAGCTGGAGCGAGCAGACAGGGTGGATATAGTGTGGGACCAGTACCTTGAGAACAGCTTGAAGTCTGAAACCAGAAAGCGCCGCGGAAAGGGGATCAGACGCCGGGTTCAAGGGAACAACAACTTACCTGGCAACTGGCAGCAGTTTCTGAGACTTGATGCAAACAAGCAGGAACTGTTCACATTCCTGGCTAGATGCACAATGAAAATGCAGCACCGACCAGATGGAAAGCAGCTTGTTGCCACCCTAGGTGATGGTGTTCTTTGCAATCCACCAGATGAAAGCATCACTGCAGCACTGAGCCCTGTACTCAGGAAGAAGCCGACACAAGAATGCTGCTGCACACTGCTGATGCTGTCCGACAAGGATGCCAGAAGATTGTCCTGCGTACAGTTGATACCGATGTGGTGGTCCTGTCAGTCGCTGCAGTGCCAAGGCTACACTTAAAGCACCTGTGGATTGCTTTTGGGACTGGCCAGAACTTCAAATACATACCTGCCGACGAAATAGCATCTCGCATTGGTCCTGAAAGAGCCACTGCTCTACCTATGTTCCATGCTTACACAGGGTGTGATGTCGTCTCATCCTTCACCAGAAGAGGGAAGAAGCTAGCATGGCAGACCTGGAATGCCTTTGATGATGTAACAGCCACGTTTGGTCTCCTGTGCGATGCTCCTGGAGAGATAGATGATGAAGCTATGACCATGCTGGAGCACTTCACAGTCTTCCTGTATGACCGCACCAGTGACCTGGACAGCATTGACGAAGTGCGCCAGCATCTCTTCACCAAGCGGGCATGCCAATGGAATCGCTGCCGCCAACGAGAGCTGCACTGGTGCAGCATGCCAAGAGGGCAGTCTACCAGGCTGGCCACATCTGGGGGCAAGCCTTTACTGCCGCTCCTGCCCTTCCATCTCCAGGAGACTGGGGTTGGACAGAGCCACCAGACTGGAAGCCACTGTGGACTACCCTTCCTGAGGCCAGCATCTCCTCTCGAGAGCTGCTGTGCTGTGGCTGCAGAAAAGGTTGCAGAGGTCACTGCAAGTGCAACAAGGCGGCCTTGAGGTGTACTGCTCTCTGCCAGTGTGGAGGTGACTGTGAAAACTAACAGTGACACTCACTGGGGCTATCGGCTGAGGCTCGGGTGTGTACGGTACTGGACCGTCAGTGTATAGTTTGTGTAGTAATGACATTTTGTACCCCACTCTTTGTGTATTGAGTGTACAGGTATCCCTTGGTTAACGATAGGGTTACGTTTCCCAAAAACAGATCGCTAACCGAAACGATCGCTAACTGAGGGATTTGAAATTATCAACTACATACATGTATTTCGCGATGCGTAAATAAACGACACTTTCTATGTTGTTAGTTGTTATTTACACCTTTAGAATTGGTAGTACTTACCTTGAGGAGTGGATGTGATATGCGTAGTGTGTTGTTTTGTGCCCCGAGGGACACAGGGCCTTGGAGGATTAAATCTCATCATGCCCACACCGACCCAAACTCGGTCAGCTGCTTCAAACCCTTCAAATTCTTGAGAGAATACGTTTTCCAGTGGGGGTGGGTCATCCAGGCTCTCCTCATCGTCACTCAAGGTTACGGTGGATGTGAAGGATAGATTGGATGTGGGTGGAGTTGTTTTGGAGGTGGATGGAGTTGTTTTGGAAGTGGGTGGAGTTTTTTTCGAGGTAGCAGGACGAACTTTGAAGTACGACGAGATGACTCCTATGGAAGTAGATGGGATTGCTTTTGAGGTGGATGGGGTAGCTTGGGAGGTGGATGGAGTTGCTTGATCGGTAGATGGGGTTGCTTGGGATGTGGATGGGGTTGCTTGGGCGGTGAGTGGTTTGAAGAAAGATGAGATGACTGTCTGTTTTGCCATCCTTTTCTTTGCCTCAAATAGTTCTTTATACACTTTCATGTCATTTTCTATAGCATTAGTCACGCCATTACTTCGGTTTGGGTTGGGGTCATTCTCCTGGAGAAGATGTATGGCCTGGTTAATATGATTAAAAATCTCCTCGAAAATCTTGACGGAGAGGGTTCTTTCAGGCTCCTTGTCCTCCTCCATTTCCTCCAAAGTATTTTGTTTCTCCAACTCCAACTCGATGCGCTCTTTAAGCAAAGGCTTGAAGGCGTTTGCAGCGGGTTGATCCGAACTCGCTGCCTCCCCACTAACCTTGAGGTTGTGTAGACTCCCACGATGTTTGAAACGTTCAAACCACCCCTTACTGGCCTTGAAGGACACTGTCTCGCCTATGTTGAATTCTGGTTTCAGGTCCTCCCACAGGCTCAGTGCCTTAGTAGTAACGAGTTGGGTAGAAAGAGGCATGCGGCGTGTGTGTGGTCTTCAATCCATAGCCTCAGCAAAGCGTTCCAATTTTTCCATAATCGGTTCCTGTTACGAGTTGTTGTGTGTTTGTGCAGGTTTGTGACTTGGTTGGCCTGCTGCTTCACTTGTACTTTTTCTGGAGAACTGTTGATACAGTTGATTGAGATAAACCAAGGGCACGAGCAATAGAGTTTACCCTTCACCACCCTCATGACGAGTCACAATGTTCAACTTAATATCAAGGCCAATGCTCTTTCTCGATTTTTAGCCTTATCTCCCGGTGGAGAACAATCGTTGGGTCGCTTGGAAGCCATCACTAAGTTCACTTGATCACAAATAAGCACAAAAAGAAGTTTAGAGCGAGCGTGATAGAGTTGTTGTTGCACAATCAAAACAGCGGGAAAGACTGTGGTGTGTTTACTGCACGGGCCGCGGGTGGATGGAGGCGCTGCGATCGCGATTGCGATCGCGATTGCGATTGGTCAATCCGATCGTTAACCGAATTTTGGCGATCGTTAACCAAAAAATAGGGATTAATTTGGAGGGATCGTATGAGCGAAATATCGTTAAGTAGTCGATCGTTAACCGAGGGACACCTGTATTGTACGAGTGTATTGTGTACCACTATGTATTACCTACATATAGGGCTCAAGTTCGCGTAACGGTTCAGCTTTGTTTACGTATTTTTTGAAGTAGGTTGTCCATATTCAACATATTATTAGGCCTTTCTCAGGGTCAGCAACCGCCTGATGACGGTCGGAGATTGACTCGACCGAGCGATACTATGGTAATAAAACTTACCGAGGACAAAAATCCGAAAAATATGATGTTTTGGGTAAAAAAGGGGTATTTCCCCTATTTTCGCAAAAATTGTCATTTTAAGGTCAACCAAGGTCATCATAGGTCATCATAGGTCAAATATGTAGTTACCCTCAGAACGTCATAATAAATATCTTATTAATCTGAAAGCATTTAATCCACTTTTAAACACGTTATGCTGACAAAATTACCCTGAATTAGGTTATGTACATTTTACTGGCGGCCATATTGGAAAATGGCTGCCATTCGCCTCCTGGGCAGAGTTCATGATGGCCCCATATCTGAAAATCATCATATAGGCCTAGCCTAACTTTCTGCCAAATGTCATGCTTTTAACCCAAAATGAACAATTTAGTCATATATCCGCCTAGCTATAGATCTTGTTTATATCTTCCTGTAACAGCAAACAGTACTCCCGAGTTTTGATAACTCTTAGCAGCTTTGCATCATCAGCAAATATATTAATGTAACTCTTTATCCCATTGTGAATATTGTTTACATAAATCTGAAACATAATGGGGGCTAACACTGACTCTTTTGGCACTCCGATTGTTATTTTACCCTAAGATGAGTATGTATCTCTGATCACAGTTATCATCTCCATGTCCTTAAAAAAAAATCCCTTTGTCCATTCTAACAAAGTTCCTTGCAGTCCTCCTATGTTCTCTACTTTCCAAAGTAGTCTTCCATGAGGGACTTCAATAAAAAAAAATTATTCATGTTCAGGTATACTGTGTCCACAAATCTATCTCTGCTTTCTAGTCCTTCTATTACTCTTGAGTAGAAGCTTAATAGTTCAACACACATGACCATCCTGTCCAGAACTCAAATTATCTGTTTGTTATGACTTGTTCTTCTTCCAGATGTTTAACCAAACTTTCTTTGATAATTATTTCACACAACTTTCCTATAATGCTTGTAAGTGACACTGGTCTGTAATTTAATGGCTCAGTTGCCTTTCCTCCTTTTTGTATCAGTATTATGTTGGCTCTTTTCCATTCTAGTAGAACTTTTCTTTCATTTAGTGAACTTGTAATTAGTTCCCAAACTGAATCCAGTAGTTGCTCTTTACATTCTTTTAGCACCCAGCCTGATACACCATCTGGCCCCATTGCCTTTCTGACATCCAAATCATCCAATAATCTTCCAATATCCTCTTTGTTATTTCCTGTATTCCTTGGCAATGCAATGCCCTATTAGGTTCTGTAAATTCTTCTTCTATAGTGAACACTGTTTTGAAGCTCTCATTCATTATTTCACACATTTCCTTCTCTGTTTGGTATGTCTTCCCTCTTTTAATTATTTTTTCTATTGTTTCCTTGTTCTTCATTTTGCCATTTATGAATTTGTAGAAAAGCTTGGGTTCGCCTTTGTTTTTATTCACCACATTTTTCTCAAAGTTTCTTTCTTTCTTCCTCTCTCATTACTCTAATATATCAATTTCTTGCATCCTTATAGTACCATCTGTTATTATCATTTCTCTGCTTTATGAGTTTCTTCCAAGCTATATCTTTAGCCTTTTTGGTTTATGTGCATCTAGCATTGTACGAAGTGTGTATTTTTTTTTTCTTTTAACTCTATAAAAAGGTACACATTTCTTTACTCCTACATTATATTTCTGTAAGAATATTTCATATTTTCCTTGTATTGTCCTTTCTTACATAATGTTTCTCCATTCAATGTCAGCAAAAAAGTTCCTTAATTTTTCAAAATCTGCTCTTGCATAATTTAATCTATCTTTTTTTGTAGTAATCTCTATAACTTATTCCATCCTCCTGTATTTCCAACTCTTATGTCACATAATCACTTCTTCCCTATGGACTAAGGTTTTGTATACTTGGAGGATACTCTGGTTTCTTTGTGAATACTAGGTCAAGCAATGATGGTTCTTCTTCCCCCTGTACCTTGCTGACTCCACCACCCACTGGTCCATTGTATTTACCATAGTCAACTGTAACACCTTCTAGCTCCACTGTCCAGCATTATTCATTGCTTTCATCTCTCTCCAGTTTATTTTTTTACAGTTAAAGTCTCTAAGAAAAAATGTATTCTTCCATCTCTTCTCAATATATCATCTAAGCACTTAATCACCTCTCTCTGTATATCTTTATGTTCCTTATTTCCCCATGTAATTGTCTTAGGTGATACATATGTAACTGTTATTTTCTTTTTTTCAATTTCTCTATTTTGACTGTTACTCCCATTACTTCCACCTTGCCCTCGCCATATTGCACATCTTCCACACATATATTATCACGAACCATTATTAGCATTCTTCCTCTTCCTTTACCCTTCCTGTCTCTTCTCTAGCTATTATATCCTTCCTCCTTAAAGTTAACATGGATCTCTGCTCTTAGTTTTGTTTCAACAATGCACATTACATCCAGCTTTTTTCTTTCAAATAATCCCTACCTCCAACACTGGACAACAACCCATCTATATTAGTATAAGTCACTTTTAATTACTTGTCTCCTCCACAACCTCCTTCTTCCATAGAAACCACTCCTTTAGTTTCATATCGAGAACCCTCCAGTAGATACTCGACCCTCAAAACAACGGACCTCCCATCAACGGATTTCGGAAACTACGGACAAATTCTGGAGTCCGGTTTAATCTATGGGCGAATATTAAAATGCGCACGATTGTCCGTTCCCGGCAAATTATTGTCCAGTAAGTGGCAGGTCGGTCGCATCATCAGCTGTTGGATGCCATGTTTAACCCGTAAACTGCGGCATTCACATTCAGAGGGTGTCTCCTGGTGCGGCTAAATCAGCAATTCATTGACTTTCAATGAAAGATATATACTTTATAAAGATGTGTCACAGATACTTCATTTCACAATTCTGTAACTCAAAATTTACTGTAGCTACCATATTTCTAAGTATTTTTCGCCACAAAAATGGATTTCTGGCAGTATCTGAAGGCATTGTGGAGAGCGGGATGGGAGGGGGGAGGTAGGGGGAGGCGGCAGGGGGGATGCACACAGACCGCTTGTTGCCACTTCGTCGATGGGACAGTGTTGTCAACGCTCAAATGTTCTCTCTCTCTCTCTCTCTCTCTCTCTCTCTCTCTCTCTCTCTCTCTCTCTCTCTCTCTCTCTTGCTTGCTTCAAGAGAAATAAATGATAAAACAAAAGTATTTTATTTCTATAATGGCAATTTCCGTATAAGTAATATTCTTTCCATTATTCTGACACTAATATTTTGAATCGCAAATAAAGTAAATGGCATCAAAGTATATGAAGTAAATAACATACATATGGAATGGATAAATTGGTCAAATAAAAATGCATATGCACTGGTAATGGTAATGCAAAATATTGCTCTAGCCTCCTATTGTTTTACAATTTTTTTTTTCTCTCTCTCTCTCACACACACTTTGTTCAAAATAAATAAGTGAAACAAAAATGCTCTTTTGCTTGGTTCACAATAAATAAAGTAAAAAATATTAGTTCCGTGTAAGCCACAATAACATACATATCATACTATATATCTGTGTGTGTGTGTGTGTGTGTGTGTGTGTGTGTGTGTGTGTGTGAGAGAGAGAGAGAGAGAGAGAGAGAGAGAGAGAGAGAGAGAGAGAGAGAGAGAGAGAGAGAGAGAGAGAGAGAGAGAGAGAGAGAGAGAGAGAGAGAGAGAGAGAGAGGAGCGACGATGAGTCATGACTCATGACACGCGGTGCGGGCCGGGCCGACACGTCTGACAGTGTTACAAACGTCTAGTGAAGATGGTCTTGTTTCCATAATCTTATTCACTTTATCTCTTTTCTATTATACAAAAACAACTTCTATACTACTAAATTATAGCTTCCTCTTACCATACATGAGACTCAAACTCTAATATCTATGAAAGGAATGCAATGTCAACTAAATAAAATAAAAACATAGTGGTTTCATTGTTTTCCTTTATAAATATGATATAAATAACCAAATTCTTATTAGAAGGATATAAATTACTAAAAGAAAGGTTATTAGAACACAAAAAAATCATTTCAAAGAAATAAGAATCACGGGAACTTTATGGTGCCTGTTTAAAAAGAGCGCTTCCAGAAGGTGTACAGCAGTTTGCTACCAAGCCACCCAGAAGGCGTACAGCAGTTTTCGGGTTAATCTTCAGTCCGTGCGTTTTCAACCAACAGTGAACATTGTCCAGTGCTTACCACGGCTTTTTTATGCATTTGTACCTTTCCCACGAGTGCTTAACCTATCCAAAATGCCTCCTAAACCTAGTAAACCAGTGAAGCGTAATCAAAAGGCTCTTCCAAGGAATGCTAAGCTTCAACTAATACGAAAATTAGAAAATTTTACGTATTTTATGTACATTTTATACAGTTTTTCTACATACTTTTGCAAAGAACGGACTTTTGCAATCTACGGGCAGGGTCGTACAAGCATTTGTCCGTTGTTTCGAGGGTCGAGTGTATTCTTTTTTTTTTTCTTCTCAATCCTTTTCTTGTTTTTTTTCTTTAGTTTCATTTTTTAGCACTTTTTCTTCTTCCCTCTCTTCTAGGTTCATATCTCTTTTTATACATATATCTTTATGTTCAGTATCATTAGCCAGCTTTCCTTTCCTTATCATAATTTCCTCCATCACCACCAGCAATCTCATTCTCACTTTCATTGGTCTCCTACCCCCTTCACTAAATCTTTCCAACCTAATCACTTCCTCCACCTCCTGGTCCAGCTCCTGTGTGCTATCCTGGACCTGTTTGATAATAGTTTTGACCAATTCTTTCTCTTCACACTCTCTCATGAACTTGCTTGGATTATTTTTTTTTTTTCCTTCCAAAAATCACAAAACATTTCCTCTTATCTACTGTATTTCTTACTAGATCTTCTTTCTCCTTAATTACTTATATAACAGCATAGCATCTTTTGCTTTTTCCTGAATTTGTCTCTACTACCTCTGAAAATTTAACTTTTTCCTCTTTCTGTTCTTGTTTCCATGCATTTCATAATTCCTTCAGCTTGTTTCCACCCAATTCAATTTCTACTGTCCTCAATCCCATCCTGTATTTTTTTTTCTGTAGGCTCTTTAAGGAGCTTTTGTAGTCGTGACATGTGGCTTTCAGTATATCAATTTGTTTCTTTATCTCCTGTATCTCCTCCTTTAATCCCTGATTGATTACACTGACCTTCTCACATTCGACTCGTTTTCTGTTATCAATCTGTCCTGCTTGTCCATTAAACTCAATATCACTTCCTTCATATACCTTATCTCTCTTTCCACGCTTATCAACTTCCTTATATTTCCTCTTTTGTTTCTAAATCCAGAGAAGTCCTTATCCATTTTATCTTCAGTCAATCTCCTCATCCCAACAGGTATTTCAATAAATCGTTGCTTTTCACAAGATGGCATTTGTTTTGATGTCATTCGTCTGGCCGCGCCACTCAGTTCCGTTTCTCTCTCCATTTTTCCATCTATATGATCCAAAACTTATTTATTATGGAGACAGAAGAACACTATGACCTCCTACCCCACTGTACATATGTCTAGGTCAGGCTTCAACACCTGCTGAAACTCTTTCCTGGGAGCTGCTCAACACGTCTTGTCAGCACAGTGTCAGCTGCAATTAGCCTGTATTTACCTAGTTGTATTGTACATGGTTCAAGCGGGTCTCATATTGTCCTGTCTCCATATCTCCATTTATCTAATTTTTCTTTAAAGTTATGCACACTATGTACTGTGACAATTCCATTATCCAATGCATTCCGTTTTTCAACCGTTCTGTGTGGAAAACCTTCACACTGCCTCATCTTAATCTTCTTTTCATGTCCTCTTGTCATTCCATCTTCTTCTGTCAACAGCACCAGGTCTTCTCTGTCTATCTTTTCAATGTCATTTCCTATCTTATACATTATTATTAAGTCCCCACGTTCTTTTCTATCTTGTAAGGTTGGCAGTCCTATTTCCTTCAGTCGTTCTTTATATGTGAGGTCCTTTAATTCCGGCACCAATTTTGTAGCAATCTTCTGTATCCTTTCCAATTTTTCTTATAACCTTTTTAGAGCTCGGAGACCATACCACTGCTGCATATTCCAGCCTTGGGCGTATCATGCTTGTGATGATTTTTTTCATCATATCTTTATCCATGTAATGAAATGCCACTCTTATATTAGTCAACATTTTATATGATAATCCAAATGTCTTACTTATGTTTCTCAGGGCTCAGATTTTCTTGTATGATCACTCCAAGATCTTTTTTCTCTTTAGTCTTCATTATTTGTTCCTCTCCCATCAAATAGTTCCATGCTAGTCTTGTCTTACTTTACCTAGTTCCATTATGTGGAATTTCTTGGCATTAAACTCCAATTTCCACTTCCTGCTCTACTCACGGATCTTGTTTAAATCTTCCTGCAACAGCATACAGTCCTCTCTGGTTTTGATAACTCTTAGCAACTTTACATTATCAGCGAATAAATTTGTATAACTGTTTATCCCAATGCGAATGTCGTTTACATTAACTTGAAATATAAGAGGGGGTAAAACTGACCCTTGTAGCACCCCGCTGGTTACTTTAGCCCAAGATGAGTACGTATCTCTGATCACAGTTTTCATTTCCCTATCCTTCAAATAATCTCTTGTCTATTCAAGCAAGGTTCCACGCAGTCCTCCTATGTTCTCTACTCTCCGAAGTAGTCTTCCATGAGGGACTTTATCAAAAGCCTTTTTAATGTGTCTACCCATCCATCTCTGTTTTCAAGTCCTGCAATAACTCTCCAGTGGAAGCTTAATAAGTTTGATACACATGACTGCCCTGTCCTGAACCCAAATTGTCTGTTTGATATCACTTGCTCCTCTTCTAGAAATTTAACCCATTTTTCTCTGATAATTATTTCACATAACTTCCCTACATTACTTGTAAGTGACACTGGTCTGTAGTTTAGTGGTTCAGTTGCCTTTCCTCCTTTAAATATCGGTATTACATTGGCTGTCTTCCACTCTAGTGCAACTTTCCCTTTATCTATTGAACTTGTAATTATTTCCCAAATTGGATCCAGTAATTGCTCTTTACATTCTTTTAAAAGCCAGCCTGATACACCATCTGGCCCCATTGCTTTTCTGACTTTCAACTTATCCAGTAATCTTCCAATATCCTCTTTGTGCACTGCAATCTCTTATAATCCTTGGCAATCTAATGTCCTATTAGGTTTTGTGAAATCATCATCTGCAGTGAATACCATTTTGAAGCTCTCATTCATTATTTCTCATTATTTCACATATTTTCTTCTCTGTTTGGTATGTCTTCCCTTCTTTAATTTTTTTCCAATTGTTTCCTTATTCTTTGTTTTGCCATTTATAAACTTGTAGAAAAGTTTGGGTTAATCTTTGCTTTTATCCACTACATCTTTCTCAAAATATCTTTTTTCCTCTAATATATTAATTTTTAGTATCTTTGTACTGCCGACTGTTATAGTCATTTCCATGCTTTAATAGGAATTTCTTCATTTTATCTTTTGTCTTTTTTGCTTGTATGTATCTACTATTGTATCAAACATGTATTTTTTTCTGAACTCTATAAACAGGAAGAAACTTTTTTACTCCTTCATTGTATTTCTGTAGGAATATATCATATTTCTCTTGTACAATCTTTCTGCACACAATATTACTCCACTCAATATCAGCAAAATATATCACTAATTTTTTCAAAATCCATTTTTGCATAATTTAATCTCTCACCTTTATAATCCACTCTGTAACTAATCTCATCTTCCTCCTGCATTTGCATCTTTAATGTCACATGATCACTTTTCCCCATTGGACTAAGGTATTCTCTGATTGGAGGGGGCTCTGGTTTCTTTGTGAAAACTAGGTCAAGCAAAGATGGTTCTTCTTCCCCCCTGTACCTTGTTTACTCCTCCACCCACTGGTCCAGTGTATAAACCATATAGTCCACTGTAACACTTACTCGCTCCACTGCCCAGCATTATCCACTACTTCCATCTCTCTCCAGTTTATTTCTTTACAGTTAAAGTCTCCAACTAAGAGTATTCTTCTATCTCTTCTTATCATGCTATCTAAGCACTTTATCACCCCTCTTTACATATCTTTATGTTCTTCTGATCCCCATGTATTAGTCATTGGTGGAACATATGTAACTATAATTTTTCTTTTCTTCAAATCTTCTGTTCTGATTGCTACTCCCATTACTACTTCCACTTTGTCCAAACCATATTGCAGATCCACCACACATATATTATCACAAACCATTATTAGCAATCCTCCTTCCCCTTTATCCTTCATGTCCCTCCTTGAGGTATCATATCCCTCCTCTTTAAAGTTGACATGGATCTCTGCTCTCAGTTTTGTTTCAACGATGCACATTATCTTCCCAGCCTGATCACTTCCTCCACCTCCTTATCAAATTCTTGTGTGCTGTCTTGTACTCGTTTGATAACAGTTCTGGCCAATTTCCTTTTTTTCACATTCTCTTGTGAATTTATTTGGATTTTTCTTTTCCCTCATCCCATAAATCACGAAGCTTTTTTTCTTGTCCACTGCATCCCGCAACAAATCTTCCTTCTCCTTGATAACTTCTATTACAGCGACTTTCATGTTCTCTTGAATTTGCCTCCTTACCACTTCTGAAATTTTGACTTTTTCCTCTTCTTGCTCCTGCTTCCATTCATTTCTTGGTTCTTTCAACTTGTTATCACCTCGTCCACCTTCTGCTCTGTCTGTAATCCCGTCCTGCACTTTAGCCTGCAAGGTCTTTAAAGAGCTTTCATAATGAGAACATTCCTCAGCTACACTTACAGCGAATCAGAACTTCCTAGCTTGTATGGGACAGTGGGGAGCATTGCTAGAAGGGAGCACTGTCTCTCCAGATGGACTGGACATGAGTTATTCTCACCTTCCCACTCCCCCATGCCTGTAATAATGGAGGTAGGTGTATGAAAAGTTGATAGCAAACAGCCAGATACTTGTGTTCTAACATGATATGGGTGTCAACTGCGAAATGTGAAAACAAATGAGCGAAACATGATGGTGAAATATGGATGTAGCCAGTGAGGGACTTATACCCGGCCTACCCCAAAGTCCCTTGCAGGATTTTTTGCCCACTTTAAGTAACTGAAGTAATGAAATGTATGGTGACTTATTTTATTGTGACAAAGGTTTATTGTGGCCTGTAATATTTATCTGGTGTGTGTGTATCCACATAAAGGAATATACTATACCATGAATTAAAATAGCAATGTTTTCTGTGAATAGCTGCATTCTATTAGCTTATAGTGAAGATTATGGTGCATATGTGATGGTGTTTTGAGATAAATATGGACCTGACTAATGTCATGCTCCTTCATTTCAGTTGCTTATTTCTGCTTTCTACAGCAAGAAGGCAACACAAGGGCTGCAGTGTTTGCTTTGGTGCCACATTTAAAGGGACACTCGTTATTATGTCACTGGCACTTAATTTCCGATCCATTTAATTAAAGAGAATGGCCAAACTCCTCCACATCACACAACCCTCTCATTGGTCTCCACTTGTATATATGTATATATCTATAAACATTTTTTTTTTTTTTTTACATTATTATCCATAACTGATAATTTTCAAACTTTGCTTTCATTTCAAACAAGCATTAATATTAAGTGACATTCATAATTTACTACTAGTGATACCATATTTACTACTAGTAAATATAATATGATTTACACTTCATTAGTAAAAATTTTGACCTAAATTAAAGATTTATATGGAATATTTTTATACCCTATACCATGCAAGCATCCCAAACACACCACTTCATTGACCAAGCATTGTAGGTATTGTGAGCACCGAACAAAAAAATTTTCATGAGTAGAAAAGTCTTAGAAACACATACATTTTATTATCCTAAAAGGAATGTTTACTATTTCTATGAGTGCCCGCTAAAGGGTGAATATATATTATTTTCTTTATTTTTATTTTTAAATACTTTTTATTATATTTTTTCTCATCCCTTTCGCCAGCCCAGGGAAAGTGAATCATGGATACACATCACTGAGCTGTGTTTGATTAGGAAGTCTAAAAGATGAGGAGGCACCGCTTGGTGATCATACCAAGGATCTTCCACTTGCTGAGTGGATGTGTTACCAATTACATGACAGTCACCTCCTTACAAGTGATTAGTGCAATAAACCTTTTAAACAATGCATCTTTTTCTTTTTCTTTAACTACCTTTGCATTTTATGCCTCACGCAAAGTATATTTGCTTTCTACTACACAAGATAGTATGGAATAAAAACATAGTCTTCATTAGGTAACACTTGTCTAAAAATAATATATAATACCAAAGGTTTATCATGACATAACATGCATATTTTACTTCTGTACAACATCTGTGTCACATAATATGAATTTGAGAATATTTCCTTCAACGTTTAAAATTATGTCATGTTTATGTTAATACAAAAGGAAAAATACATTCCAATGAGTAGGTAGTAGTTTACATCATTATGTTACATCATGTTTACTTTCCTACGAATTGAATACATAACGTTGATATTAGGTTGCAGTCTAGGTTATTATATTATACCATCATTACGTTGATATGTGAAAATACAATGATGATATACGTAGTACTTATGTCATTATGTTACATCATTACGTTAATAAAGTGAAAATACTAACACTGATGTTAAATGACACATAGGATGCACCTTTTTCCCAAATATTTCGCTCAAAAAAGCACTCTGCATCTAATATGCGAAGTTGAGACCTTCCGTAGGCTTATGCTGGACTCACACATTCACGATTGTGGTGCCCCGACAGGCACGATTGGAATCGGGGCTAAAAAGTGCATGATTGCTCCCGAAAATACAGGACAGGGCCGAGAGCCGGGAAAGACATGATTATCGGGCATATCGGGGGAGTGATCAGGGTGGTGTCGCATCTAACGTGGCACTGCCGCCCCTACATGAAATGATGATACGCTCATTTTGGCACGACAGGGACGATGAAACCCCGACGAACCCCCAACAATACACTCACTTGCAAATTGCATCGCCCCATACGGCCCGGCAGGGGCGTATCATTGTTGCATTCGGGGCAAAAGAAGCGATGGTACGGGTGTGTCGGAGCGACAACCCTGCTGCATGCCACGACATATATATAGGCAGCCCACCACAACACTAGGTAAACACTCAAGCACCAGCCCTCAACAGTGCCACATCACCAGTGACTCAACACCACTACAAGCATGGATAGTTCCACGAAGCAATAGTTTGCATCGTTACATTATCTTATACTTGCATTGACATAATGTAAAATATAACTTTGATACTGAGTAACAGTTTACGTCATAATTTTACATCTTATTTCTGTTGTTACGTGAAAATATAATGTTGATATTAAGTTGTAGATCACATCAGTATTTCATGTTCTCGTAACATTATGACGAAACCAATAATTATCTAAATTCTACCAGACTACAACATTGTGTTTATATAGTGTCCTACCTGAGATGATCTCTGTTATTCCCTTAAGCCTTTTAATAGTGATGTTCCTCAGGGATTTGTCTCATCTCCCACTCTTTTGCTTTTATTCATCAATGATCTTCCAAAACAAAATTCTTGTCTTATCTTATACTGATGATGCCACCCTGCACTTTTCTACATCTTTCTGTAGATATCCAATCATTTAAGAAATAAATAGCTCACATAAGGAAACCCCAAAATACCTGATTTCTAATCATTCTAAAATTTCTGATTAGGGTAATGCAAATTTAGTAAAGTTCAGTCTCAAAACATTAATTCCTCCATGTATCCATTTCACACAAAATTTTAGACAACTAGCCCTTCTCCAATGATACTCAAGTGCCCCCTTTTTCTACACTGAACATACAGTCTGTCCTTTCTTAATACTCTCAACTGGAAACTTCACATCTCATTTCTAGCTAGAAGAGTATCTATAAAAGTTAGGTGTTATGAGTTGTATCAACCAGTTTTTCTAACTCTACAGCTGCTAACTCTATACATTTTGGAGCAGTAATTATCGCTGATATTGGCTGGTCCTTTCATCTTAACATGGTTTTGCTAATCAAAATTTACTTTATATAGTAGTATCACATATGCACTTGCCCTTCCAACAGTACTGTGCAAGTCAGAAAACACATTTAGCACTTCATTCCATATTCATTCCAATCTGGTGTATTTCCACTTATCATCAATTATTGCTGGCTGCATCACCTCCTTTACTATACAGTGGTGCTTTGGAATATGAACTTATTCCGTTTAAAATTTTGTTCTTACTCCAAAGCATCAAAATAATGTATTCTTATGGAAGAAATGATAATTCATTCCAAACCACCTCCCAAGACCAAAAATAATTATGTTTTTCACCAATTTTTTTACTTTTTGCATACCATTACCATATATATATATATATATATATATATATATATATATATATATATATATATATATATATATATATATATATACTACTACTACTACTACTACTATTATACTATAACTATAAAAGATAGGAAAATAAAGCAGGAAAGTAAGCAAAATGTAATATAATGAAAATTCAATTTCTCGTGGTCAGAAACAAGGGTCACCACATCCTCCTCATGTGATTCCATCAAGCCAGCACCACACACTCTTACATAAACTAATAAGTTTTTCTTTGATATACTGCATTCATTATGGAAAATAAATCAGGAAAGTATGCAAATTGTAATATGAAAATTCAACTTCTTAGCAGTCAGAAACAAGTGTCAACACATCCTCCTCAGCCGACTCCATCAAGCCAGCACTACGCACTCTTATTTAAACCAATAACGAGATAAAAATAACAATTCCAATATTGTCATGCATCATAATATGTTTTTGAACTGCTTACTTATCCATGGAAATACACATCTATATTTTATATCTCACCAAGAAATACATAAAAAATGATAAAATACAGCATACTGACATAAATGCTCTCACCATCCTCATGCTTGCTGCCCTCACACCTACACAAACATATCCTTGTAAAAGGTGATACATGATTGGCTAAGTGTCCACCATCTTGAAAACAATGGGCCAATGACAGGCCTCAATATGTGACAGATAGCCTCAAGCATAAACAAACTGTGTGGCATAAAGGAGCGTGGCTTCTGAAAAGCGCCATGATCATGCCTGACGGGCTCTAACGTAAGAGCCATGATCATGCCTGACGGGCTATAAGGGTTAAGGTTTTTAATTCATGAGCTGGATACTCTCTCTTCCCCTCGGATCTTCTAGAATCTTCCATATGTATGTCTGTATGTCTCGTGACCATGTGTGCTGCTACGCTAGGCAATGACCTTAATAACTAAAAAAAACTTAATATTATTATTCCCGGCACTACAAAACAACAACCAAACAACTGCAAACAACACTTCTGAGGCAGTGAGGCAGTGTGGTGCCCCAGCATGCAGTCAGCTGATCGCGTAGCGCTGCAAGCAATCTGTTGACGGCGTTTGTTATTGTTCACACTCCAAAGTCAAGTTCATCCTCCAATGCAAAAAAAAAAACAATTTTTTTTGTTTGTAATCCAAGTTGTTCATACTTAAAAGCGTTCATACTCCAAGGTACCACTGTATTTGCCTCATTTAACTCCCTTAGTACATTGACTCTAGCACCTCTCCAAAATGTCCCAATCTTAAGCACTCTATTCCAAATTCAGCAGTTTGTTAAAATACTTTTCCCTCCTCTTCCTTCACACACCTCATTCTGCCTAACCAACATCCTACCATCCTTTGCTTTCACCTGACACTCATTATCAAATGATTATTTCTGAATTATCTTCACCCTATCCAGAACATATCTAATTTTTTTCAAACTCTTTATTAACTTCAACCCAACATCTTTCATTAGCTATTTTTTTGCCATCAAGAGTAGCTCTTTTCCCTTGTCTTCTGCTTTTCTAGCATGCTTGATACAAAATTCCATCCTCCATCTCAAATTTGTTTTCCCTTTAAAGCCACTTAAATATCTTCACACCACCCTTCACTCTACTTCTCACTCATCTCATACCATACATCTTTGCACTCTTAAAATTACATACTTCTTTCTACTTCAACATTATCCTACCCTCTCAATGCACTTCATTTCTTAATCATCTGACACATATTCATTCTCTTTTATCTAGCTCCATCACTTTCAGAACATTCCTCTCCCTTATTCCTCACTATATTCCACCTCACAAACACTCTCAGGTTACTCCAAATCAAAAAGTGGTCTAACATACACCTTTCCTTTCCTCTCTCAATGCTCTCACATCCAGCTAATCTTCCTCTTTGAGATTTCCACATACTCCATTCACACCTTGTCTTAAACACTTCCATGACTTCATCTCTGGTATGTAAACTTCTGAATCACTTTTTTTTTTCAAAATACAGTTAGCTCTTGCTCCACTTCCATTTCCATTGCTTCTAAGAACTCCATACCTACCTATTGCCATCAACTACCTCACTACTAACACAAATACATTTGACCCTCAGACTTGGAACACCCAGGACATGGAACATTTAAAACATGGAAAAAAATTTTCAATAATTTTTCCCTCAGAGTTGGAAAAAAAAATTGGATATGGAACAAAGCAGAGGCGGCCAAATCCACCTAAATCTGGGTAAAACTAGCACCGTTGGCAGGAGGTAAACATAAGCTGCCACTTGCTCTTTTCCCATCTGGGGTCAGGACATTTCACCAATTTTCCATTTGACCAGAGTCACTTAACCAAGCAGGATGGTTGAGTAACATTTCATATAAGTACACTGATCTCATAAGTAACAAGTAACAAAATAGCAAAGTGCCATTAGCAGTGTCACAGCAATCTCCTCTTTTATGACTGAACTGGACAATTTCCAAGTCATGATTAGTGTGTTGAGGTGAGATAGGGACATTGTGAAGTAATAATTACTCATCTGGTTCAGTTTCATACCTGTCTCAACAGAATCTTTTGTAGTAGTGTAGCGAGGCTTGTTGTGTGTTAGGTAGTTGTATAACAATAATAAAAATAACAATAACAATAATAATAATAATAATAATAATAATAATAATAATAATAATAAAAATAATATAGTTGCAATGGTAAAAATAGTCAGAAAAAATGTATGTGGATGTCATAGCAATGTGTTGATAGAGACAGAATATGTAATTTTTAATGCCAAAATTAATTTCTTCACTTACCTGTTTTTCATACAAAAAAACTAGCAGTTCCACTGTCTCACTTACTTTCATCCGCCTAGATTACAAAAATTTCCACCTGGCGCTACGCCTGCCAGTGCGGTGCCCGGCGCTGCCGATGGGATCGGCTGCGCTGCCCCTCAGTTAATTTTCATGAGCATTGAAACAGACTGGAGGAGGAAGGGAGAGCACCTGTTTTTGTATGAAAAACAGGTAAGTGAAGAAATTAATTTTAGCATTAAAAGTTACATTTCTATCACAGACACCTGTTTTTCATACAAAAAACTAGCAGTCTCCAACATTTAAGGATGTGGGAGTAGACAGGAAGAGGCAGGCGTAAAGGGTTAAATAACTGTCCGTTGTGGAGACACTAACCCGTGGTAGAGGTTGACATGGAGAAGAGGGTGCTGGAGAATGCAACCAGGTGCATAGGAGTACTCCGTGACCCATGTGCCTCAAGAATTAGAGCCCAGGTGACCAGCAGTGAGAGTCCTAGGAGCGTGCCTATGCCTATGACTGGAGGGGGGAGTTGAGGAGGGAGCCCCATCCTGGCTACTGACCCTCTACCCCCTGGCTGAAGGTACCAGGACTGTACAAACAAGTCACCAAGAAGTGCAACCCTGAGCGGACTTTCAAGGTATGTGCATGGCCAGGTGAAAGAGTTAGTCAACCACATGTCCAGCAGCGACCACTGGACCCAAGGCGAAGATATCCCCCTCCTGTCTTACTATTTCCCGCAGATAATGGTCAGCGAAGACCGAAGGTGTCCTCCAGCAGGCCGCCCTCAAGATAGTGGGAACAGAGCAGTTCTTCCTCAGGAGCATAGAGGTAGCAATGCCACGGATGTCGTGGGCACGGACCTTAAGCTCACGACGGGAAGAGTCAGGGAAGGAAGTGTGGGCCGATTTGATGATATCCCGTAAGAAAGAAATTGCTCCTTTGGACATAGGTCTGGAAGGACATCTAACAGCAAGAAATAGGTTGCGGGATCTTGTAGGCAAAGCCATCTTATGCAGGTAGTGACGAAGCGCCCAAACGGGACATAGGAGTCTCTCCACATCCTGAGAACCCACGACGGTGGAAAGGCTCTTAATACGAAACTCCCAAGGAGTACTGTGGGCGTCCGTATCCGTCTTAGCAATAAATTCAGGAAGATAAGAGACCAGCTGATCCTGTCCCTGCCAGCTCATCTTGTGGGAGAGTGCTTGAATCTCTCTTACCCTCTGTGCTGTAGCAAGAGCAAGCAGAAAAAGAGACTTTCTAGTCAGGTCTCTGATAGACGAGAGCCGCATAGGTTCAAAGGGAGCCGTGGTTAGGAAGCGAAGAACGACATCCAAGTTCCAGGAAGGCAGAAGATTCCTGCTAGGCCTCTGTGGCTGGGAAGAGCAGGCTCTGATTATAAGCCTCAGCACCTGGTCGTTGTTGAGGTCCAACCCTTGGATTGCCAGGACACTGTTAAGCATGGCCTTGTAGCCCTTGATAACAGAGGTGGAAAGATGGCAATCCTGAGGCAAAAAAACAAGAAAATGTGCAACTTTCTGGACAGTGGGGTTAGAAATGGTATGCCTGTTGTCCTTGAACCATTTCCTGTACCTCTTCCACTTGTGTTGATAATTCAAAGAAGTAGAGGGCCTCTTATCATGCACCAAGAACTCCTCCACCTTAGAGGAGAAATCTCTGTATTTCACGTATCGCTTGACAGTCCCCACCCTGTCAGCTGAAGCTCGTGGAGACCAAGTTCCCGCCGAAGCAGAAGGCATTGGGGTGGCTCTCGTGACGCCTTCAACAGGTCTGGAAACCACTCTCTCTGGGGCCAGAACAGTGCAATCAAGATGAGCCTGGTGTTGCTGGAAGCCCCTTGGACAGAATCTGGTGTCGCCTGCTGAGGCAGTCAGCAACCACGTTGTCAGAGCACCGCACAAACTGAGTCAAAATCCCCACCGAATGAGCCTTGGCCCAGTCTAAGATCTCCCGAGCCTTGTTGCTGAGGAGAGTGGAGTGGGTGGCATAGTGGATAAATAAGGTGGTGAGTGTGGGATCGGGCAGATCGACAGTCGGTTCAAATCCCACCCGTACACAGTTAAAACACTTTGCCATGTGAAAAGTCCATCACCATGGACAGAATCTGGTGGGCCTGATGAGCTCGGCAATGATATGGGCCCAATATGGGTACCACAAATAAAATGCCTGCGCCACTAATGAAGCTGAACAGCACTCCCCAGTCTCAAGTTTGCCTACAGCTATAAGTTACCCCTCCTTGCTCAGGTACGCGAGCGCCGTGGTGTTGTCAGAGAAAACCGCAACAACAGAATTCTGCAGCACGTCCACAAAGTGTTGGAGCCCCAGGCGAATCGCCCTGAGTTCCAGGACGTTGATATGGAGAGACTTCTCTTGGGTGTTCCAGAGGCCACTCACAGAATCCTGAAGGAGAGAAGCCCCCCACCCTTTGTTTAAGGCATCCGTAAAGAGAAAGATGTCCGGAAGAGCTAGATGGAGG
The DNA here is from genome assembly GCF_017591435.1 of Portunus trituberculatus. Taxonomy (NCBI): domain Eukaryota; kingdom Metazoa; phylum Arthropoda; class Malacostraca; order Decapoda; family Portunidae; genus Portunus; species Portunus trituberculatus. The sequence goes on from NC_059301.1 coordinate 38,071,627, forward strand.
GATTGACCCTGAGCCAAGTTCTGGTCCTCCAGCCACCACTCCAGGTCCCGGCGAGTGTTGAGGTCCCAGCATACAGGATGGTCGTCCGCCATCAACTGCCTGTCCCACTGCAGGTTCAGCTGAATCTGAACAAGGCGCATTCTCCTCCTCGATCCTCGCACTACATGAATGAGGGAGGACACGTGCCCGAGAAGACGCAACCAGTCCTTTGCAGGTGGGGACGGAAAACTGATGAAGGAACGAATTGTATTCCGTAGGTTGTGTATCCTCCCCTGCGTCGGAAAAACCCTCAAAGGAGGAGAGCGAATCAGCATCCCAAGGAAGGTCTTCTCCTGCTCTGGAGTCAAGGAAGACTTCTCCCAATTTATGCGAATCCCCAGAACTGAGCAGATGCCAATGAGATAAGCGGTGGCTCTTCGAGCCTCGTCTGCTGACAAAGCTAAGACTAACCAATCGTCCAGATATCTGAGGATGCGGAAGCCCTGACGATGGAACTCCGCCGAGAGATGAGTGAAGACTTGAGGGGCAGTACAGAGGCCGAAGCAAAGAACCCGAAATTGTAAGTGGCAGCCCTCCCAAGAGAAGCGCAGGAAATGCCGGCTGTCTGGATGGATGGGCACCTGGAGATAGGCGTCCTTAAGATAGAAAGACACCATCCAGTCATCCTATCGTATTGCAGACATGACGGTTTTGACCGTCTCCATCTTGAACTTGGTGAAGACGACGTACTTGTTTAAGATGGAGAGGTCGATGATGGGTCGAAAACCTCCCAAGGCCTTTGGGACAACAAACATGTGGCTGTAAAAACCCAGAGTAGGGGATGCTTCTTCTATGGTACCCTTGGTCTTTAGTTGCTGGATCTCCAACCGAAGCACTTGTCCTTTGAGGGATCCTGGGGCATAGCCTCTGGGCTCCTTTAAGTGGGTTGTGAGTGGCGGGGGTGCAGAGAAGGGAATCTTGTAGCCTTCCCTTAGAACATCGAGGATCCACGTCTCTGCCCCTATCTTGTGCCACTCCTCCCACCTGCGGGCTAGACAGCCCGCAACTGCCCCCTGGGGATGAAGGGCGTCACTTCCGAAAGGGCTTTGCCTTCCATCCCCCTCCTTGCACACTGGAACGAGACGAGTAAGAGCCGCCAAACCCCCCTCCCACCGGGAGTCCCTGGCACGAGCAGCATAGGAAGGTCTGCGGATGGGAGCAGCAGAGGGCCTGACAGCTGTGGAGGTAGAAGGTCGGGGACCACGCTCCACCAAGGGCGTACCTGAAGCAGGACGCGGCCGGGCAAGAGCTCTGAGTGCGGCCCCATGGAGCGTCCTATCAGCATTGGACTTCGAGGACTGTAGCGCCTCCTGAAGGCGGTCCTCATAAAAAAGGAGAAGGGTAAAAATGGGAGACCTCCGAAGGATGCCTTTTTCGACCTGCGAGAAGGATGGTCTGAGGCGGCCGAGGTAAGCCTCCCTCCTCCAGGCCCGCAAGTTGGCAATGACATAAGTCAAGTCCCTTCAAGCGTCATTAAGCACCAAATGTACGGCTTTAAAGAGCTGCTCCTCCAAGTCTAAGAGGGGTGCAGGGAGGTGACGAGCTGCCAGAAGATGCATGGCCCCCAAGCACCAAAAAGAGTAGTTCAAGGCGTCTCTAGACCTGGCGACCACCCCCTCCATCCTGGCCACCTCCGGATGTTCACGGAGGACGCGAGGCTCTCTGGCACTAGAATGCAGGGCGGCGTGGAGGCTAGGATTAACCCAGGCAGCCTTCCCGTAAACCTCCTGACCCGCCAGACTGTAAATCTTACCAAACCTGCCTGAAGGATAGCCAACTGAGGTTGGTTTCTTTTCATTAGCCTTCAAATAAGCACTGTCGGCTTGCTCCATGAAAATCCTGACAGGCTGTGCCCTTCCAAGGAGGATGGGTCCCTTTCTTGTAGGTGAGGTGCTGGTACCCGGGGCCACAGGGCGTTCCTGGTCAAACCGCTGGCCCATGGCATCCTCAAAAACTGAGTCAATGTAGTTCATCATACAATGGTACATGGAGGGGCCATGAGGCGGGAACTCACACCCCTCATCCCCCTCCAGGCCTGTTGGTAACCTGTCATGCCTCTCTGAGTTGCGGCGTGCCTCGTCAGGCCCCGGATACGGTGAGGCCCCTGAATCCTGCCACCCAGAACAGGAAGGGCAAGGAGAGCCAAGCAGGACACACCGATCGCAAGCATCTGCCAGAAAAAGATCACCTCCAGGACGACGGCTGTCTGAGAGTGTCAGGTCGTGCCGAGTAGGAGACACATCAGCCGAAACAGAGGCAACATGAACTCTGTGGTGATTTGTATGAGCAGGACAGTGGGTTTGTTGGGCCGTAGGGGGGTCATCAGACACTGGGCCCCTGTTGGCTGAACGGACAGAGGAGGCAGTGAGGCGTGAGCATGCCATCCTGTGGGCGGGGAGACAAGGCAATAAGGCAAGTGTCTCTCCCGGCCGGGCCTTCACCCAAGGCCACGGGGGGAGGACCAGGCCTACCGTGCCAGCCCACCTCCCCCCAGTACCCCACCCCACCGACCGGTCCGGAGAAGGGGACCAGCCAGACACCACTAAGGTGGGATGGGACTTCTTGATCCTCTGAGCGTCATCCTTTGGGGAACGAGAACGCTTAAGAGGCACCTCTATTCCTGGACAGCCCCCCCTGACCCCCTGGGTGTGACTGCACACACCTTTTTGCGTCAGGACTCCGGGGCACTGAACTGCATCAGGTCCGGGTCCGAAGACGAGGGCACAACTGGAAGAGAGGGGTCAGTAGCAGGGGAATGGGGCACAGAACCACGCAAATCTCCTATCTGAGAAGCAACAAGAGTATTGACTGAAGCAAGCACCTCCTCCTGCCAAGACTTAAAAAACAAAAAGAGGTCAATAGCAACAGGAGGCTTAGTGCCCTGCTGGGAAGCCAAATCTCCAGCAGATAGCTCATCCTGGGCCAAAACATTAACATCCTGAAACAAAATCTCCGAGCCGCCATGAACGTCAGACAAAACAGAGGCAGCCGGTGAAACCCTTGTCGCCTGAATAGAAGGAGGCACAGGAAACATTACAAAAGGGGGCAACAGAACTATGTGAATGTTTTACCTTGGCGTATCTCTTGCACCTCAAACCACACTGGTACTTATACGCGGCAAGGACTTTATCACTGCTCCAAGTAGAACACTCATCACACCTCTTACCTGGGTTGCAGATATCTCTGCAATTAACACAAACAGAATGAGGGTCCTGGAGGAAACTGCCCAAGACCCTGGTGCAGTCTGGTCTCAAGCAAACCCTTCTAGAAGGCTTAGAAGATGACTGAAAACCAGAAGAACCAGGAGTGGAAGCAGCCCCATCCATCATAAAACTACTCTCCCAAGCAGCAGCAGGCTGCTCTAGATGAGTATGCTGCTCATTAAGGTCCTCTGCCATGAAAACACGAAGAAACTGGCAGAGAAAGCACTTGAAAAATTCAAGAAGCGAAACAGGGACGGAAGCGCAGCGCATGTTAACACGATGCGCACTGAAAATTAACTGAGGGGCAGTGCAGCCAATCCCATCAGCAGCGCCGGGCACCGCACTGGCAGGCGTAGCGCCAGGCGGAAATTTCTGTAATCTCGGCGGACGAAAGTAAGTGAGACAGTGGAACTGCTAGTTTTTTGTATGAAAAACAGGTGTCTGTGATAGAAATAATAAGTGTATAGGATGGCACGTGGCATGAGGCGAGGGTAGGGGAGGGGAGATAAGGGAGTGACACATGTAGCTGACTTCCAGGGCACAGCTGTTTGTTTCTCTTCTTGAAATTTCTGATACTAAATCTCATCAAATTATGCTTGTAAGATACAAGCATAGCTACAAGCATTGAGTGATGCTTCATTTTATTTTACCAAGTGAGTCAGGCTATGATACAACAACATGAGACATTTAAAAATGACTTTGGGGAAGTAAGGGTGATTTGATTTTTGGAAAAAAATTCAGAGAACGATAATTTATGGTCTCAAGCACCGGATGAGTGAAAAAAATTCAGAAGTGAAACTTTTCAAATATTCATCAACCTATCATAAGTTCTTATGGAAGGGGACTCCTCTTCCAAACAATAAGTTTCAGTCTCCCTTGCCCTCCCACATTATCGTCTACATATGCTATGAAGTTCACCAGCAAAAAGTTGAATAATATCAATTTTACATAGTTCAATTTTTATTTATTTAGGTAAATATTGGTCTTGGAAAGGATTAAAATTTTTTCATTGTTTCCTATAGGAAAAGCGATTTCTGACTTGGAACGTATAGGACACGCAACAGCCTTCCGGAACAAATTATGTTCCAAGCCTGAAGGTCCACTGTATCTAAGTTACTCATGACTAGTATGTTGACACCTATTGTTTCATTGACAGTCATCCAAAGTAGTCCAAAACTTTTGCCTTTCCATTTTATCTTTCTCATTCCTTCCTTCATAGGCACCCACATTATTTGTTAGTTAATGAAAAACTTAGTAAAACAAAGGGAGAGAAAGACTTGGGAAAAATTATGACACTAGTTATTACCTGAGAAGCACTTAGTAAAACAAAGGGAGAGAAAGACTTGGGAAAAATGATGACACTAGTTATTACCTGAGAAGCACAAATAAAATAACTAGAGAAGTGTGCAACCACCACAGAAATATAAGGACAACCTTTTCTGTATGAAGATATGATCATTAAAATTGTTAACATTAATGATACAACCAAGATTGGAAAATGCAGCACTGGTATAGTCACCAAAAATAAAGAAAGAAATCATAAATCTGGAAAGAACAGAGTTGCAACAAAAATACTAGCAAGACTAAGCAATCTCCCAGATGAACAAAACCAAAAAAAGGGATAACAATACTGGAAGGAAGAGGACATAGAGAAGACCTAATAGCAATATACAAAATCCAAGGAATGGAGAAATCAACTGAAGATTTAGTGATCAGTGGTGGAAATGAGAAGAAATAGCAAAAAAAAAAAAAAAAAAAAAGAGCACATGCATAAGAGACCTCCAAATTACTGCTTTCCACATAAGTGTGTAAGAATTTGAAATTAACTCAATGAAGAGATCGTGTATGCAAAAACAATTCATAAATTTAAGGTAAAGTTAAATGCTAAAAAATATAGAAATGGAACAGAATGAGCTTAAGTATTGCTCTTTTCCTGTATTTCACAACTAAGTAATAGATAAACATATCTCTCCTACTAACTTCAACTTCACCCACATCAACTTTAACATTTCTACATTACACACTGCTACACCGTCAAAACAGTAGGGCTACTTCCTCCCTCACACACTCTGTACACTTGACAACTATCCAGTCACACTTCCAAACTACTGGTCACTTTTACCTTAATTTTGGTCTCACTCAGAGCTTGTAACTCAATGTTCCCTGCATTTCTTACTGTACTATGATGCACTCTTGCTTTGTTTACTCTCAATGGAAGTTCCAGTCAGGGGTCAAACTTGTTATAATTGGTCCACTTAACGAAAATTCACGCAATGAAGTCTTTTAGGAACGTAACCCGTTTGTTAACCGAGGGTTGCCTGTACTTTATTTGTCGATATTCAGTGTGCCTCTATTACTGTACTATATTTTTCCTTTCCTAAATTTGTTTACATATTTTTGTCTCTGTTTTGCATATCTAGAAAATTAATGCTACATAGTTTTATGGTCAACTTAATTCAACAGAAAAGAAGATAATTGAGTGGTAGGAAAACACAAGTTGAGACAAGGTACTTTATTCTCTAACGTTTCAGTCACAAGACTATCTAAATGGTCTTGTGACCGAAACGTTAGAGAATAAAGTACCTTGTCTGAACTTGTGTTTTCCTACCACTCAATACTCACATTTATCTACATCTCAACAACAGAGAAGATAAGATAATAAAGATGATACCGAGGAAATTATGAAATTGCGAAAATATCAATAAAATTATTGAAGCCTATCAAGGAAAGTTCAACTGTGAAATCTGACTTTGAATAATTTGTTATAGAAAAGTTTTATGCTCTTCTGTAGGAAAAATGCAAGATAATATAGTTTTCTTATATGTATTAGAAAAAAGAATAAAGTATTTTTCAGTTTATCTTTAGAGTAGATACTTTTTTATTTATGCTGTTTCATTTCTTTACTTATGTTCATATATATATATATATATATATATATATATATATATATATATATATATATATATATATATATATATATATACATACATATATATATATATATATATATATATATATATATATATATATATATATATATATATATATATATATATATATATATATATATATATATATATATATATATATATATATACTATAATCCAATGGCAGCTTTCTTTTACAATTTGTCTAAAATGACATCAGGAAAAATATTAAAAAAATCAATATAAAAATCACTGAAGCTAGTCAAGGAAAGTCCAATTGTGATATCCGTTTGAATGACTTGTTATAGAAAAGTTTCATGGCAGCTTCACACTAGCACTTTTACCGTTGTTGTCGACAATTTACGTCTTTTTTTACCGTTCCGTCAGCTTTTTCCATCGTCTTGAGTCAGACGAATTGCACTGTTTTCCTCTCCCATCATTTTTTTTGTCAAATTAAGATCTATGGTTTCTAATCAACATTTTTATAATAAAATTTATTTTCTGGTTGATTGGAATGATGTTATAATACTAACTTTATATAATCTTAATAGATTGATATATATATATACTCGTATATATATACATATATATATATATATATATATATATATATATATATATATATATATATATATATATATATATATTTGCATATACAGTAAGGTCTCCGTTTACGTCAGAGTTACGTTCCTGAAACATGACGTAAGTCGATTTTGTACGTAACTCGAGTTTCCGTACATTTCAAAGCATATTATGGAGTTTTCAACCAATCATTGTTTATGGTCATTCAGGTAAGTTAAAGGTTATATTGTTATATTATTTACAAGTATGTAGGAATATGAAACACAAGCTTGTTTTTGTTGTTGATTAGAGCCGCGAACACGAAGGACTGCAGGTTGCAGAGAGGGGTGGACGCCTGAGGCCGCCTGAAGAGTGGGCAGGTCGAATGTTGTGACGCCCAGGGTGGACAGCTGGGAGCGTAGTGCAGTGCGGTGGGAGTAGAAGCGTGGGCAGCGGGGCAGGAAATGCAATAGGAAAGGGCAATAGGGATCAGCAGACAGGCGCAGACGGTGCAAGTCAGCTGCGAGTGTCGTGTGGCCCAGGCGAAGGCTCCGGAGTTGTTATTGTTGTGATGGGTGTGCAAGCCCTCAAGGTCGTCAACCTCTCCGTTGTCATGGTAACGGGCTTCCCATTTTCTTCTTCCCTCCCTCACACACAGCTGCTGCCTCCCTTCTCATGTCTTTTAATTATGTCCTCTTTTTTCTTGTAGCGTAATGGTTTTCCTTTTCTTAGCATCACTGCTGTCACTAAGAAGTTTTCTCTTTAGTGCCATTAAGCAAGATACTAAGAACTTGAGTCAGTAAACGCAGAAGTAGGATAACACTCTTGCCAGGGGCAACAGTGTGGTGGAAGTGAGGCAGGGTGTTATTGTATTCAAGCATGAGGCCGGCGGTGTGGCGGGCAACTGCCAACAATAACAATAAATCTCGCACTTTACGATTTATAAATTTTCAATTTTTTTAATCTTAAATTGCCTTATAGTGGACTGATGTAACTACGAGTTTGACGTAACTCGAGACCGACATAACCCGGGACTTTACAGTACTTTTTTTTTGTTATAGCCTAGCAATGAAAAGTGGCTCAGTTGTTTGTTTACATTTCTCTGGAATTGTGATGCTACAAGGCAGAACCTTTAAGTAGAAATTGGCAAAAGATGAGCTGTTCTGTTGTTTATCAGCAGACAAAGCTGTCTGAAGAGTTTCTCATAGAGAGCATTGGAGGCCAAAAATAGCAACGGCTTACTGGGGGTGAAGGGGCAGTCATGTTTGCTTACAGTCAACAAACATGATGGAGACAGTAGTCAGCATGTGTGCAATGACGAGCGTCGACAAAAGTTGACACTCTTCAGAAAGTTGACAGAAAAAGTTGACGGAAAAATGCTAATGTGACACCGCCTTTATGTTTTTCTGAAGGAAAAAAAAAATGCAAGATAATGCAGTCTTTTTTACATGTACAGGCAACCCTCGCTTAACGAAGGGGTTACATTCCTAAAAATCCCTTCGTTAAGCGAACCAATTATAACAAGTTTAACCCCTGACTTGAGCTTCCATTGAGAGTAAACAAAGCGAGAGTGCATCATAGTACAGTAAAAGGTTTAATGAAAGTAAAAATTATGAAATTAAACATTTAAGCAGTTTAATTTAAGACTAAGTCACTATAATGTACACTAATGTATGTATGTAACTTTATAATGTTGATGATCTTAAATTTATGAAGGGAGGGAGAGTGGAGCAGGAAATACGCTAGCTGGCAACCTGTGGAATGTAAACAAAGAGCGCATCATTGTACCGCATACAAAACTTATGTACCACATTTCCACAAGGCTTTCCATTTTATCCATTGCAGAGTCACGAGTTCAGGTGGTTCTTATAGCTTGCAAGGAAGATATGATCTCACCAGCCTTCTTAATAGAGTCTGCTGACTTGAAAATGGTAGACAGTAGATGGAGTCAAGCCATGGTGGGAAGCAGTGCTATTAATTTTCTCGCCTTTCTCGTGTCTGTGAATAACATCCAGTTTCACTTCGAGAGTAAGAGACTTCCTGGTCTTCTTAGCAACGCTAGACAACATTGTAGGACGTTTTGGTGGCATGTAGATCTAGGAAAGACTAGCTGCTGCTGATGCTGTTATTGTTTTGAACTAGGGGCAGTGAGTGGTGCGCGTTTTGTTCACGAGGGGCGCTGGTGTATTAAAAAACTTGTCGACTTGCGTGATACGGAGGTGGCTTTAAAACTTGGAAAAAATTACGTGGATAAAATTTCGTTAAAGCGAGTTTGGTGTTCATTAAACGAGCAGATGGTAGTAAAAAGAAACTTTCGTTGTGTGAACCTTCATTAAGTGGGGGTTGCCTGTATTAGGAAAAATGTGGACACAAGAAGACTATTTTTCATATAACTTTTATATCACTAAATACGAAATAAGCTTATTATTCATAAATCAGTGTTTATTAAGCTCTCCTACACATACAGTTTATTGTAATTTTACTATATAATCTAATTTCTATCAATAGTAAGATTAAAATGTGATATATACAAAAACTATTGTATTACCCACTGATGGGTCACATTGCAACAGTGGATAGTAACTGATGGACCACCAGTGGGTCTCATTGCAAGTAACGTGTTAAACTTACACTCAACAAACATTCTTCCCATCTCAATTTTTACATACATTTGTACAAAATAAATAAAAAGTAATTTCAAGGATGTTAAATATGATCCTAATTATTTCATCTATACAAATAAGTATAAAGATTTTAAACTTACCTGACCACAGTACATATAATCAAGTAGACATTCCACATCATGTGCTCGAGCCTCATTTAGTACAATAACAGCCCGAGTGGTATCACTTGGAGTTTGTTGAAAAATTTCATCAAAGAAGTCACTACATGTAGCTAAAACCAGTCTATGCACCATGAAGAGACGACCTTCACAGGCTAAGGTTGCATCCGAGTAACGTTGCTGTGGAAAAAATTAACAAGAATAAAATCACTGTACATAATTATCAATATCCTATAAATACATCATCCCTCCATGAAAAACTCCTTGAGTGGTCAACATCAAAATTTGTGATGATAACATGTGAAACTTAGGATAGTAAGAATTTATGACTAAGCACCAAACTTGAGGATCTCAAAACTCAAATGGGATATGTAGATACTGTGATTTTACCCAGAAATACTGTCATATATGTATAGTGCTGTATCATACACATGATTACTTTCATGCCTGAAACTAATTCCTTTAATAAGAACATGAAAGATTCATGAGTTCAGGATAGTGCTATCAATAAGACACATCAATAACACATTAGATCTTGGTGGATGTTATATCAGGTTGAGGTATAATGGCACAATAACTGCAGTAGTTCAGATGTAACTGTGAAAATAATGTACAGGCATTCCTCAATGTACAATCGTATTTGGTACATGAAAGTCCAATTGTGAAGTGAGCAATTATATAGCGGATTTAAGAATGAATACAGTAAATAGTGATGCATTCCAAGACCTTTATATGTACCCCTAAAACACAATAAAACTCATGAAATATCATATGTAAATACTTTTATTGTATAAAGCAATAAAATTCATGTTACACAAATAAACCATACACAATAATAAAGCAATAATATTAATGCAATCGTGATTTAGTAAGTTATGACGAAAATTTTTTTTCCATTTCTGCAGATTATTGTAGGAAAAATATTCAGAATTCATATGGTATATGAATAATTCTGACGTGTTTAAAGGGACATGAGTAGCGTACGCCACGAGATGGGCGTAGCGCAAAAAAAAATTCTCTAAGCATTGTAGTATATTGCCTGTTTTCCCTTGTCATTTTAATACTAATATTGGTCTCTGTGGTGAGGCACCACCCCTCAAATCACTCGCCTCCTTCCTGCCATGTCATACAGAACCCCAGTGCGAAACAGAAAGGTGAAAGGAGAAGTTATATCAAACTCTTGTTTGTAGGCTCTCTTATGTCTTTTTTTTTGCTGATCTTCCTACTGCAACATGGGAAGTAAAAGTAAACAAAATAGGCTACAGCAGCTGAAGAAGATGGAAGAGATGAAGAAAAAGAAGAGGAGGAGATAAAGGAAAAGAAGAGGGAAAAGATGAATGACAAGAGAAAAGAGGAAAAACTTGAAACTAGGGCATTTGGCATAGCAGGGAAGGAGATTTTGGAAAAAAGGGACAGGAAGATCTCACTTTTGATAGCAGAACCTAAGAAAGATGAAATCAAGAAAAAGAAAATTAGAAAAATACATGGAGGAGGAGGAGAAGAGGAAAGCAGAGGGAGAAATGTACATACCTGGAGGTGCTGATCTTGATTAGGACCAAAAAATCTACTTGGTGAGGATTGTCTTAAGAACGGAGAAGGTGCCTACTATCATTTAAAATAAACTCAAATTCTATGAAATTGCATTCTTAGAACAATCACCATTGAGCTAAATCTACCAGCAAAGGCACAAAGAACCAGAGCCAGGAATTCTGACAGTGTCACCACAAGGTAAATAGCTTCCGAAATTAAGTACTAAATATGGAATAATTACATAATTCTTTCTGTCCAGTTTCTCTATAGATCAACACACAACATATAATAAGTCTACTAATTTTGACAACACATAACAAGGATGCTAAACTTTAAAAACAAAAGAGTCGTATCCCAAAACATTATTTTTCAAGATATAAAAACTGTACAAAATCAACCCCTATACATGTTGCCTTGAAACTTGGTGTACTTATTGACAGGGATTGGGATAAAAACTTTCAGACCAGTTTTTCCCTAAAGTGATTAAAAAGTTTTTAAACAGACAAAATAACAGCTTTTCATGCTGTTCTGATAACGTCAAGAAATGAAAAATGTTTTTAAAAAATCATATCACGTGATGTATAAAGAAATTGAAAAAAAGCCTTCTCTATGTTTCTTTAGGCGTCTTTCAAATATGTCCATGCCAAAGCACAATAAAAAAAACTCAAATAAGGCCTGTATGACATTTTGAATGTAATTCTATGCATGACATCATGAAGTCTTGACATCATTACTCTATCACATTCATATTCACAAATACCTGAGACAACTAGTGGCTGATAACATTCAGATAATTTCAAGTAAAACATCCCATAACTTTTTTTTTTTTTTTCAAATCTCGACTGCAGCATGTCCTTAAGATAAATAAAAATAATCTTTGTACTTAACTCATTGTAGTGTCAAGTATCTTTAGATAAGTGCTCTCTCAAATGCATAAAAGTTGGGAAATATATAAATGCAGCCATTGCCTAAATTGTTATGTAACAACCTAAACAGTACATAATGCTCCATGAAGCATTTTTTATCCCCACTTCGATTAATATTCAAACTCTGCACATGTGACTTGCAAGTACAGGCAACCCCCGATTAACGAACATTCACATGACGAAATTTTGCTACAACAAACGTTTCCTTTTACTACCATCCACTCATATAACAAACATCAAACTCACTTTAACAAAATTTTATCCAGGTAATTTTTTCCAAGTGTGAAAGCCCCGCCGTATTACGCAAGCCAACAGACTTGCGCCTCTGCCTCTCGTGAACAAAACGCACACCACTCACTCCCCTACCCTTCTCCGCCTTTAGTTCAAAACAATAACAGTATCCAGCAGCAGCTCATCTTCTCTCTCTCAACATGCCACCAAAACACCCTACAACCAGCCCCGCAATGTCACCTAGCGTTGCTAAGAAGACCAGGAAGTCTCTTACTCACGAAGTGAACCTGGATATTATTCATAGACACAAGAGAGGTGAGAAAACTAATACCATTGCTCACCACCATGGCTTGACTCTATCTAGTGTCTCTACTCTTTTCAAGTCATCAGACTCTAGTAAGAAGGTTGGTGAAACCATATCTTCCTTGCAAGCTAAAAGAACCACCCAAACTCGTGACTCTGCAATGGATAAAATGGAAAGCCATGTGGAAATGTGGTACATAAGTTTTGTATGCGGTACAATGATGCACCTTTTGTTTACATTCCACAGGTTGCCGGCTAGTGTCTTTCCCACTCCACTCTCCCTTCCTTCATAAATTTAAGATCATCAACATTATAAAATTACATATACATACATTAGTGTACATTATAATGACTTAGTCTTAAATTAAATTGCTGAAATGTTTAACTTCATAATTTTTACTTTCATTAAACCTTTTACTGTACTGTGAAGCACTCTCACTTTGTTAACTCTCAATGGTCAAACTTGTTATAATTGGTTCACTTAACGAAAATTCACGCAACACACTTTTTTTTTTTTTTAAGGAACTTAACGCATTCGTTAAGCGGGGCTTGCCTATATTGGTACTACCTTGCAACTTAGGCCCTCCTGAAGATGGAGGACCCAAATCCACATATCCATCATTACCAACCTGCCTGCCATACTAGCCACACTTACATTCCAGCCTGTTTGCCAAGCCAGTATCAGCTTCTACATCAGGTAGTATAGTGATTCAGCAACCTTTGTACATAGTTGGGAAGTCTGGATAAATATGGAACCACAATAAGTGCGCAAATGAGTAACATGATTTTTTTTTTTTCCCCAGAGTTCCAGGGTCTATGATTTGCTACCCAAATGTACCAATGGTCTTCAATCTGAATTAGTTTAAGGTGTCTGGCTGGTAGAGGTCCATTTGACCCACTCGAGAGAGAGAGAGAGAGAGAGAGAGAGAGAGAGAGAGAGAGAGAGAGAGAGAGAGACTCTGACAGGATTAAAAGGGGTGTGCCATAGTTTATATGGCACTTTGTGTAACTATAGTGAAGCTGTCTATGCAGTAGGGTGAAGTGGAACAACATTCCACACACAGGTTCTTCTTCATCGTCTCCCTCTTCTGTCGCCTGTGATGTCTTGTCTAGCTCTAAAGTTCATCATTTGAGAGAGATTCAGCATGGCTTTCCAAAGATCTTGAACATCATCATCATCAACTTCATCGAAGCCAGCCCTATGGCACAGATTTACTAAGTCTTTTCTGATCGCACCGATGTCGTCTTCAACGAAGCCTGGGAAGTCATGCGTGCATTCTGGCCATACTTTATTCTAATCCATTTCTAATCCACAGTCACTGAATGATCTAAGACCAGTCGCCATCACCCCTATACCCAGCCTTATCTGTGAAGATTTTGTGTTCGACTGGGCCTATAACAAAATTTGTAACTCTATTGACACACAACAATTTGGCAATATTAAATCCACCACATCTCACTACCTTGTCAGCTTCCTGGAATTCGTCCACAGCCACCTGGACAAACGCAACACTTCTCTAGCTATTGCTTTTGTGGACTTCAGAAAGGCCTTTGATCTTGTTGATCACACTGTTGTGATAAATAAAACCATCACTCTGGGTCTCTCTCCCTACCTGATAGCGTGGCTGGCAGACTTCCTCACGGGAAGGCGTCAGGTCGTTCGTTATCAGGGCTCTGTTTCCTCTTTCCAACAGCTCACATGCGGGGTCCCTCAGGGGACCAAGATGGGTCCACTGTGCTTCCTCATCCGACTGCACCGTGGGCGTACCCGTCAACAACACCAACCCAGACTTCTCAGCACTGCAGTCCACTCTAAACCAACTACAGACGTGGACGGAGGACAACAAAATGACCATCAACCACACCAAGACCGTGGTGATCCACATTTGTACCTCCACAGCAGCAGTCCCCCCTCCCCAGCTTTCTGTGGGCCCTCACTCCCTCCAGGTGGTCTGCAGCACCAAGCTTCTAGGTGTCTTGGTGGATGATCAATTATCATGGAAGCAGCATGTTTCCAACATCATCAGGTCAGCCTCATATATAATCTATTTACTGCGCCGACTCAGGTCCCTGGGAGCACCGGCAGATGAGCTGAGGGGAGTGTACCTCACCTTTATACTCCCTAAGCTCATGTACGCCGCCCAGCGTGGTCCTCCTCCTGAACCTCACACAACGACAACAGCTGGAGAGGGTTCAGAGGAGGCGTTCAGGGTCATCCTTGGGCCTGCCTACAGGTCCCACGAGGGCGCCCTGACCTGCCTGAGTCTGCCGAGGCTGGCCACAAGACACCAGGAAGCCTTGGAAAAATTTGGGAAGAACTGCTCGTCATCACGTCTCCGCCACCTGCTACCCCCGACGTGCCTCCCCTGCTCGCGCCACCCGACACCAGAATCGCGTGGCGCCCTTAAAACACCAGCGCACTGATCGGTACCGACTTAGCGCGGTGCCCACTATTGTGCGAGCCTTAAATAAATAAGTGAATTCTAGGTTAAGTTAGATCCATAGCTAGGTTAAGCATTTTTAGTTCATTGTGTTAATGTCCCCCCACCCCCTTGTACATTTTCAGTGTAATTTTTTTACATTGCCTAACTAATAAACCGTTTATTATTATTATTATTATTATTCCATGCCAAGTTCATGGTAGACGTCTTCACTTCGTCCCAATATGACGATGTTATCTAAGGCGTGCTTAATGTTATACGACTTCCACCATTCTATGATAGTGGGTTTGCCAGGCCCATCTGTGCCCTTTATCAATTGCTGCAAGGTTCGCCGCTGGTAGTAGGCTTTTAGTGTTTGCCATGATTATTATGAATATATTTGTGCTTACAATAGACCCTTTAATATTCCATTCATTCATCTAATTAGTAATGCATTTAAGTAATATGTAATGCAGTTAAAAAAAAAGGGGGGGGGACGGGAAGAGATAATAGGCTCCAAGGGTGGTCAAGTTAAAGTCAGTACTGTCAGACGAGTGGCGGGGAGGTGTGGCGTGGATGACGTCATCACCCCCGGTCCCTAGCGTTGGGCCCTCTCGTATGACATGAGCGAATACCGTATCTGTGAATTTTTCTTACCGTATATCGAATCGAGGGTAGTAATTTCCAAATACGGTAACTACCGTAACTGTGAATTTACCGTATAAAGAACTACCGTATAACGAGGACTTACTATAAAAGTATTTTTTTGTACTTACTCTGACTTTAATCTAGTGCATTCAGATGTTAACTGCCCCCTTCCCTGAGGTTGGAGGACCATTGCCTTAGTAGTAAAGCTATCGCTGAACAATTATTCACCCAAACAAATGCTACTATACCATGAACCTCCAGTTTTACATGGAATTATATCAGAAAGCTCCCTACTACTAAGCGTTTCAGAGAGAGTCACCAACCTTTGTAAAATCAAATGCCCAATTTTTTCTTAATAAAGTGGGAATTCTCACTTTATCATGTAAAAATAACTAGGTTCCAAGGGAAAACTGTAAAAATGAATGGGTGATAACTGAACCATGAAAAAAAAAAATAGGATTCACTGTATTTATGTACAGAGAGAATGAGTGTATACTTGGGATGTCATAAAAGTTACACAACCGATCGTATATTAGAACTAGGGTAGTAAAAACTAATATCGTACAAATGAAAAATTGTATAATAGTGAATCATATAATGGGGATTACCTTTATCTTAAAGAAAAAGCTTGAAATTGTCAAGCGCCATGAGGGAGCTAGGGAGCCAACTTCATCACCAGAACCCTGCAGTTGCCCCACTCCACTGTCTCCACCGTCATCAAACAAGCAGCAAGTGTGAAGAAAGTAGATGAGACAGCTTCTACATTAATGGCAAAGATACTAACGAGGAAGAGGAAGCCAATAATGGAGGATATAGAAAGACTCTTAAGGCTGTGGACTGATGACCAGACTCGCCGCCAAGTGGCACCTGCTAACGTAACTGAGGCTCATTTTCTCCTCTTGCCAGTAGATATAGGCCTAAAAGAGAAACCACTGCATAAGAAAAAATAAATGAATAAAAACGATGAGCCTATAACACTACCTCTTAGGCAGTGCAAAAAAGTGTTCTCTATCTCTCATCTTTCCCCATTAAATAAAATCCTATGAACCTTAAATTCACCATTCGATCATTCATTATTCGATCTCGTTTTCAGGAACATAACCCAATCATAAAACGAGGGAAAGCTGTATATATATTTACTGATCATGTATTTACCTAGTTGCATTTACCTAGTTGTATCGTACAGGGTTCATGCGAGGCTCATAGTGTCTCCATTTATCTCATTTTTCCTTAAAGTTATGGACATTATGTGCTGTAACAACTTCATTATTCAATGCACTCCACTTCTCCACTATTCTGTGTGTAAAAACTGTATTTTCCAATACCCTTCAAACACTGCCTCATAATGATTTTCTTTACATGACCTCGTGTCTTCCTCCTTGTAGCAATACATATACGTTCTAATCTTCTTATGTCTTTTATAGAGCTTGGAGACCACACCACTTTGGACATATTATGCTTGTGATGATTCTTTTCCTGATATCTTTATCCATAAATTGAAATGCCACTCTTATATTAGACAACATTTTATATGATATACCAAAAATCTTGCTTATATGTTTTTTCATGGTTGAGATTAACCTGTATAAGCACTCCCAGATCTTTTTCCTCTTTAATCTTCATTATTTGTTCCTCTCCCATCAAATAGTCCCATACTGGTCTTTTGCTCTTTCCTAGTTCCATTACATGACATTTCTTGGCATTGAACTCCAATTTCTACTTGTTATTCCACACATAGATCTTGTTTATATTATCTTGTAAGAACAAACAGTCCTCATGGGTTTTGATAACTCTTAGTTGCTTTGCATCATCAGCAAATATATTAATGTAACTGTTTATCCCATTGTGAATGTCATTTACATAAATCTGAAACATAAAGGGGGATAACACTGAACCTAGTTATTTTAAACCCCCAAGATGTACATATATCTCTGATCATGGTTCTATTCTCCCCGTCCTTCAAATACTCTCTTGTCCACTCAAACAAAGTTCCTCACAGTCCTTCTAGGTCCTCTGTTTTTCAAAGTAGTCTTACATGAGGGACTTTATCAAAAGCCTTTTTTAAGTCCAGGTACACTATGTCCACCCATCCATCTCTGTTATCCAGTCCTTCTACTACCCTCGAGTAGAAGCTTAATAAATTCAACAAACATGACAGTCTTGTCCTGAACCCAAATTATCTGTTTGTTATGTTATGTTTAACCCATTTTTCCTTGATAATTATTTCACACAACTTTCCCATAATCCTTGTAAGTGATACCGGTCTGTAATTTAATGGCTCAGTTGCCTTTCCTCATTTAAATATTGGTATTACATTGGCTCTTTTCCATTCTAGTGGAACTTTTCCTTCATTTAGTGAACTTGTAATTACATCCCAAATTGGATCCAGTAGTTGCTCTTTACATTCTTTTAGCACCCAGTCTGAAATACCATCTGGCCCCATTGCTTTTCTGACATCCAAATTATCCAATAATCTTCTAATATCTTCTTTGTGCACTGTAATTTCCAGTAATCCTTGGCAATGTAATGTCCTATTTGGTTATGTGAAATCTTCTTTTACAGTGAACACCGTTTTGAAGCTCTCATTCATTATTTCACACATTTCCTTCTCTGACTGGTATGTCTTCACTCCTTTAATTATTTTTTCTATTGTTTCCTTGTTCTTCATTTTGCCATTTATGAATTTGTAGAAAAGCTTAGGTTTATCTTTGCTTTTACTAACCACATCTTTCTCAAAGTTCCTTTCTTCCTTTCTCCTTACTCTAATACATTCATTTCTTGCATCCATTTACTGCTGCCTGTTGTTGTCATTTCTCTGCTTTATGAGTTTCTTACAAGCTTTATCTTTTGCCTTTTTCGCATCTGCACATCTAGCATTGTACCAAGCATGAATTTTTTTCTTAACTCTATAAAAACGGTACGTATTTCTTTACTCCTTCATTATGTTTCTGTAAGAATATTTCATATTTTCCTTGTATTGTCCTTTTATACATAATATTTCTCCTTTCAATGTCAGCAAAAAAGTTCCTTAATTTTTCAAAATCTCTTCTTGCATAATTTAATCTCTCTTTTGTAGTCATCTCTGTATCTTATCCATCCTCCTCCTGTATTTCCAGCTCTAATGTCACATTATCACTTGTTCCCATTGGACTAAGGTATTGTATGCTGGGAGAGGACTCTGGTTTCTTTGTGAATACTAGGTCAAGTAACGAAGGTACTTCTTCCCCCATGAACCTTGTTGACTCCTCCACCCACTGGTCCATTGTATTTACCATAGTCAACTGTAACACTTTTTTTCTCCATTGTCCTGCATTATCCATTATTTCCATCTCTCTCCAGTTTATTTTTTTACAGTTAAAGTCTCCAACTAAAAGTATTTTTCTATCTCTTCTCAAAATATTATCTAAGCACTTAATCACCTCTCTTTGCATTTGTCTTAGGTCAGGGATGTCAAACACGTAGCCCGCGGGCCGCATGCGGCTCACCACACTACTATGTGCAGCCTGCGGCACGTCTCATATTTCAGTCTTACAGTTGGTCTTTTTACAGGAATAATTAAGCAAGCCAGCCATTCGCATTTTAAAGTCATTATATAAAGATATAAAGATAATATTATATTTTTTGGGCAGTGATGTTCCTCTGTGGTATAGTAACTCCCCACCTCATCAAGTGTGTGTGTGTGTGTATTTACCTAGTTGTATTTACCTAGTTGTAGTTTTACAGGGCCTGGGCTTTATGCTCGTGTGGTCCTGTC
Organism: Portunus trituberculatus; assembly: GCF_017591435.1. NCBI lineage: Eukaryota > Metazoa > Arthropoda > Malacostraca > Decapoda > Portunidae > Portunus > Portunus trituberculatus. The sequence continues at coordinate 38,090,951 of NC_059301.1, forward strand.
TCCATATCTACACTTATCCAATTTTTCTTTAAAACTATGTACACTCTTTGCTGACACCACTTCCTCACTCAAACTGTTCCAAGTCTCAACACATCTTTGCGGGAAACTAAATTTTCTAACATCTCTCAGACATCGTCCCTTCCTTAGTTTCTTACTATGCGATCTTGTGCTTCTAAAGTCATATTCTTCTCTCAGGATCAGTTTCTCATTATCCACTTCATCCATTCCGTTAATCAATTTATAAACTTGTATCAGATCCCCTCTCTCTTCTCTGCTGCAAGGTTGGTAGATCCATTGCCTTTAGTCTCTCCTCATATGCCATCCCTTTAAATTCTGGAACCATTCTTGTAGCCATTTTTGTAGTCTCTCTAATTTTCTTATGTGTTTCTTTTTATGGGAGTCCACACAACTCCTGCATATTCCAATCTAGGTCTTATTTTAGTACTTATCAATTTCTTCATCATTTCCTTGTCCATATAGTGAAATGCTACTCCAATATTCCTTAGCAAATTATACGTCTCTCTGAAAATTCTATCAATATGGCTTACCGGTTGATTATTTTCTTCCATTGTCACTCCCAAGTCCTTTTCCTTTTTTACTTTTCTAGTTCTACTCCATCTCCCATCTTATAGATTCCCACTGGTCGTCTTTCACTTTTTCCCATTTCCATGACATGGCTTTTGTCCACATTGAATTCCATCTCCCATTTTTTGCTCCATTTCCAGATCTTGTTTAAGTCTTCCTGTAGTATTTCACAATCCTCTTTTTGTTTAATGACTCTGCACAGTTTCGCATCGTCATAAACAGATTTATGTAGCTGTTCACTCCCTCTGGCATGTCATTTATATATACGAGAAAAAGTATTGGTGCCAATACTGACCCTGTGGCACTCCGCTGTCTACTGTTCTCCACTTGGACTTCATATCTTTAACTATCGTCCTTATTTCTCTCCCATTAAGTAATTCTTCATCCATCTCAATGTGCTTCCTTTTAAGCCACCCTTCTCCTCTAACTTCCATAGTAATCTTTCATGTGGCACTTTATCAAAAGCCTTTTTAGATCTAAATAAATACAGTCAACCCATCCTCTCTCTCTTGTACTTTATCAACTATTCTAGAGTAGAAACTCAATAAATTTGTCACACATGACCGACCTTTTCTAAAACCAAATTGGCTATTTGATAATATTTTGTTGTCTTCAAGAAACTCGATCCATTGCTTCTTTATTACTTTTCACACATCTTGCATATTACACTAGTTAGTGATACCGGCCTGTAATTTAAAGGTTCTTCCTTCCTTCCGCTCTTATATATGGGAACCACCTCAGCTCTTTTCCACTCCACTGGCACTGTTCCATTTTCTATTGAGCATTTTATGATGTTGTATATTGGACTTGCTAGTTCTTCCCTACATTCTTTCAGTATTCTGCCTGAGACTTCATCCGGTCCCATTGCCTTTTCCTCATCCAATTCCGTCATCAACTTTTTTATTTCAAGCTTGGTTACTTTAATCTCTTTCATATAGAGTCTCTCTATTACCCTGTGGTCTTTCAAATTTGGATTCCTTAGTAAAGACCTCCTGAAATTTACTATTTAACAGTTCTGCCATACTTTTGGGTCTTCCACCATTCCGTTTTCTCCTTTTAACCTTTCTATTGTTTCTTTTTGTCTTATTTTTCCATTTATGAATCTGGAGAACAATTTTGGTTGTTCCTTACATTTTTCGACAATGTCCTTTTCATAGTTCTTTTCTTCTTCCTTTCTCACCTTAGCATATTCATTTCTTGCTGTTTTGAAGTTTTCCTTATTTTCTGGATTTCTGTTTCTTCTCCACCTTTTCCATGCTCCATCTCGTTTCTCCTTTGCCCTAGCACATCTTGCATTAAAGTTAAACCAATCTTTCTTTCCTTCTTCTCTAGGTCTATATTTCGGAACATATTCCCTGACCCCAGTTTTGTATATTTCCAAAAATAAGTTATATTTCTCTTGAACCGTTAATGAGTTTTCCATCTCCTCCCAGTTTACGTTTTTAAAATAGTTCTTGAGATTCTCAATATCAGCCCTTCTGTAATTTAATCGGTCTCCTTTGTATGATTCATCTCTGTGTGTGTGTGTATTTACCTAATTGTATTTACCTAATTGTAACATACGGGAAAAGAGCTATGCTCGTACTGTCCCGTCTCCATATCTACTAATGTCCAGCTTTTTCTTAAAATCATGAATATTCCTTGCGTTGACCACTTCCACGTCTAAACTATTCCATGCTTCCACCCTTCTATGAGGGAAGCTATATTTTTTTACATCTCTCCTATAAGTGGCCATTTTAGTTTTTCCCATGCCCTCTCGACATTCTTTCATTCCACATACACAGATCTTCCCTATCCATTTTTCCATGCCAATCATCACTCTGTATATTGCTATCAGGTCTCCCCTTTCTCTTCTGTTTTCCAGGGTCGGAAGTTGCATTCTGTTCAGTCTGTCTTCATAAGTCAAATCTCTTAAGTCAGGCACCATTTTTGTTGCAGCCCTCTGTACTTTCTCTAGTTTCCTTATGTGTTTCTTTAAGTTCGAGCCCACTGTATTGTTGCATATTCAAGCCTCGGTCTTATCATTGCAGTAATTATTTTCTTCATCATTTCTTCATCTAAATATCTGACGCCACTCTTATGTTCCTCAATAAGTTCAATACTTCTCCAATTATTTTGTTTATATGTCTCTCTGGCGATAGGTCATTGGTAATTGTCACCCCAAGGTCTTTTTCTTCATGACTGGTTTTATGTCTTCATTTCCTATCTTGTACATACTCCTGATTCTTCTTTCACTCTTGCCAAACTCTAATTTCTTGCATTTTGTCGTGTTGAACTCCATTTGCCATGTACAGCTCCATTTCCATATTCTGTCCAAGTCTTCCTGGAGTAGTTCGCAATCTTTGTCACATCTCACTTTTCTTAACAATTTTGCATCGTCTGCAAATAGGCTCACATAACTGGACACCCCATCCACCATGTCATTTATGTAGACCCGAACATTACTGGTGCCAACACTGATCCCTGTGGAACTCCACTCTCCACCAAGCCCCATTCTGATGGTCTGTCCTTAATTATTGTTCTCATTTCTCTTCCTACCAAAAGTCTTCCATCCATTTTAGTAAACTGCCATGCACTCCTCCTACCATTTCAAGTTTCCAGATCAGTCTCCGGTGTGGTACCTTATCAAAGGCCTTTTTTAAATCCAGATATATTCCATCAGCCCAACCATCTCTTTCCTGTATTACATCTATCACCCTCGAATAGTAACATATCAGGTTTGTCGTGCATGAACACCCTTTTCTAAAACCAAATTGACACTCACAAAGTATGTCATTTTCTCCAAGAAGTCTGTCCATCTATTCTTCACCACTCTCTCACACATCTTAGCTACCACACTTGTAAGTGACACTGGTCTATAGTTCAATGGGTCTCTCTTGTTACCTGATTTATAAATTGGGACAATGTTAGCTCTTTTCCAGTCTTGGGGCACTACACCTTCCCTTAATGAGGCATCAATTACTTCACAAACTTTTTCTGCCAGTTGCTCCTGCATTCTCTTAAAATCCATCCTGATACCCCATCAGGTCCCACAGCTTTTCTCACTTCTAAACTCCCCATCATATTCTTGATCTCCTCCACAGTTACTTGAAACTCCTTCATAATCCCTTTCTGTTCCATTACCAGTGGTTTGTCAAAAGCAGTCTCCTTTGTGAATACCTTCCGAAAGCATCCATTCATAGCCTCTGCCATTTCCTGGGATCCTCACTGCATACTCCATTTACTTCTAAACTTTCAATACTTTCTCTATTTTTGATGTTGTTGTTCACATGTCTGTAAAAAGCCTTGGTTGGTCTTTACATTTATCAATTATATCCTTTTCTTGTTTCTTTCTTTCTTCTCTTCTAATCAACACATATTCATTTCTTGCTCTTTTGTAACTTTCCCACTGCTTAATCCGTCTTTTCCTTCTCCACCTCTTCCATGCATCCTCTTTTCTTGTTCTAGCCTTTTCACATCTATCGTTAAACCAGTCCTGCTTTCCAACTTCTCTATGTTGTCTTATTGGTACAAATTTTTCTCACCTTCTTTGTATATTTTTATAAATTCCTTCCACTTTTCACTTGCTCCCTTAGCACTCTTGAATTTCATCCAATTTGTCTCTTGAAAGAATTTCTTTAGGTTTCCAAAATCTGTCTTGGCATAATTCCATCTTCCCACTTTATATTCTTCATTTCTTCTAGATTTCTCTTCATCTATCACCTTAAACTCCAAAACTGCATGATCACTCTTTGCTAAAGGGCACTCCACCCTCATCTCCTCACTGCATACTCCATTTACTTCTAAACTTTCAATACTTTCTCTATTTTTGATGTTGTTGTTCACATGTCTGTAAAAAAGCCTTGGTTGGTCTTTACATTTATCAATTATATCCTTTTCTTGTTTCTTTCTTTCTTCTCTTCTAATCAACACATATTCATTTCTTGCTCTTTTGTAACTTTCCCACTGCTTAATCCGTCTTTTCCTTCTCCACCTCTTCCATGCATCCTCTTTTCTTGTTCTAGCCTTTTCACATCTATCGTTAAACCAGTCCTGCTTTCCAACTTCTCTATGTTGTCTTATTGGTACAAATTTTTCTCACCTTCTTTGTATATTTTATAAATTCCTTCCACTTTTCATTTGCTCCTTAGCACTCTTGAATTTCATCCAATTTGTCTCTTGAAAGAATTTCTTTAGGTTTCCAAAATCTGTCTTGGCATAATTCCATCTTCCCACTTTATATTCTTCATTTCTTCTAGATTTCTCTTCATCTATCACCTTGAACTCCAAAACTGCATGATCACTCTTTGCTAAAGGGCACTCCACCCTCATCTCCTCAATGACCATTGGCTCTGTACTAAAGACCAAGTCCAGTCTTGACGATGCTCCCTCTCCTCCAAACCTAGTATCTTCTTTGACCCACTGAGTTAACACATTTTCCATTGCCAGTGTCAATAGTGTATTTCCCATGTTGTCTCTGATCCTTCCATTGACCAGTCCTCCCAACACACCTCTTTACAATTAAAATCTCCCATCATTATAGTTCGTTCACAGCCACCCAACATTTCTTCCAGACATGTTCCTGTATCACTTATCATTTCTTCATATTCCTGTACTGACCATGCATTTGTCTTAGGTGGTACGTACACCACTATGTAGTGCCTCTTTTTCCTTCATTAGTTTCTGCTCTGATCTTTAGCACTTCTGCCTTTCCCATACCTTCTTTCACTTGATCCACCTTTATATCTTTTTAACCAGCAACATCACTCCTCCTCCCATCTTACCTACTCTATTTCTTTTCCAAACATTATATTTCCTTCTCCAACCATCATCAGGTCTTCTCCCTCTCTCAGTTTTGTTTCAGTAAGACCCACAATATCTGGGTTCTTGTCCCTCAAGTAATCGTTGAGTTCTAAAATCCCGATATCACTCCATTTATGTTGGAATACATTACATTCCGCTCATCGTAAGTTTCTTTAGTCCTTTCTTGCTGTACTTTTCTGGGTTATGAACCACTTCCTCAGTCTCATATCCAAGATTCTCCAGAAAAACTCTTTCTTCTCCTCTTCTGTCCTCTCTTCATTTTTTTCAAAGCCTCCTTTCTCAACTCATTTAACATTTCTCTTTCCTTTTCACCGAGATCTCTTCTCAACCAAATCTTCCTTGTTGTTTCCTGCTGGGCTAGCCTCCATGACTTCTCCACCAATTCATCTACATCCTTTTGTGACTTAAGTTTGATTCTTATTGGCCTCATACCTTCTCCTGTGAACTTTCCAATTCTATGGAAGTCTTCTATTTCTTGTACTAGGTCTTTTCCCTCCTCCTGCACCACATTAATGATATTATTTATCACCTTTTTATGTTTTTTCTCTCTCCATTTTACTCGGTGTCTTATCCTCCTCCACACCAAATATCACCACACATCTCTTTTTGTCTACAGTTTCCCTCACCAATGTCTCATTTGACTTAATAACCTTCACCACTTTCTCAGCAATCTTCTCTTCTATGATCTGTTGATCTATAATTTCAGCAAGGCCCAAAGTTTTCTCCCCAGACTCTTTGATTTCCTTTTCCAGACTTGCAACTTTGTAATTTACCTCCTTTCTTTCCACTTCCTGACTTTTTTTCCATTCAGCCTGCTTCTCCATCACTGTGTGTGTGTGTGTGTGTGTGTGTGTGTGTGTGTGTGTGTTATTGTTACAAGTATTTTTCTTAATTAAAGTAAGTGATTGCAAACACAATGTCACCAGCAGGAACTTTACCATCTGCTTCAAGTTTTCTATCGTGTTTTGTAGTGAATAAATTATTCTCATATATTTTTACGTAAATCATGTGACCATTTCGTCTCGTTGACTGCGTTCCAAAGCCAGTGACTATAGGTGACGAGAATACACGTAGTCGTACTAGCCCTGCTCCGTAATATGCATGTATTAGACGTGACCATAACTCGTCATTCCTCTGTCTCACCGAGAATCAGCCTTTGACTACACTCCTGTTTTGTCCTTCAAGAGCGTCACAGTGTCAAATTTTGGTGTGACTCTTACTGCATATCATCTCATCAAGATTTCCAAGAAGCGAACAGTTACTGAAGAACATTGTGTGATGCAGGAAAAGTGGAAAATATCTTACTTTTTTGCTGAAGTGAATGGAAAACCAACTTGTTTGATTTGCAACCAAATTATAGCGGTGTCAAAAGAATATAACATTCAGCGACATTACACAAGCACTCATGCTTCAAAATATGATGTGTATAGTGGAAAACTTTGTGAAGAAAAAAGTAAAGACGCTAGAACAGTCTCTCAAAAGGCAGCAGTCAGTGTATTAGCCAGGGGTGTGGAGTCGGATTTTCAAAAATGCGACTCCGACTCCGCTTTTTTTTTTTTTTTTTTTTCATCAGGGATGGTGGCCAAGGGAAAAGATTAAACAAAAAGCCCGCTAGTTGCCACAACCAAAGCAGACGAAAGTTAAGAGAATCAATACTTACATATTTTCGAGTCAATCCATAATAAAAGTGTACTTGACGATTATATAATTATCATAAATTAATAAAAATTATCTTTATATGTAATGCTTGATTGGACACATCCTCCACAAAGTCGATTTCTCCCAATTCGTAGGAATCTCCATGAAGTGGAATCTTTACTCGAAAATTTATCACATAAAGGAGTCGGAGTCGCTCATATTTTTACCGACTCCGACTCCGGCCAAAAGTAGCCGACTCCTCGACTCCTCGACTCCGACTCCACACCCCTGGTATTAGCGTGTTCATGAAGCCAGTGACACAGCAGTACGGGCAAGTTATAGGATTGCACAGGAAATAGCTGTCATCTAAACCATTTTCAGAAGGGGACTTTATAAAGAAATGCATGATGATGGCCGCAGAAGATATTTGCCCTGAAAAACATAGATAATTTGCAAACATAAGCCTTTCAAGACATACAGTTGCAGAAAGAATAAATGAACTGTCAGAAAATCTTAATAGTCAGCTCAAAGAAAAAGTTGCTAAATTTGTAGCATTTTCTGTAGCAATCGATGAAAGTACAGACATTACTGACATAGCACAACTAGCAGTGTTCATACGTGGTGTTAATGAAAATATGCAGGTAACTGAAGAATTTGTGGAATTAGTACCAATGAAAGGAACAACAACGGAGGATGGTATATTTGTGAGTCTGACAGGTGCATTTGATAGGTTAGGTGTTGACTGGAAGAAAACTGAGTCTGACAACAGATGGAGCATATCAAATGGTTGGTAGAAAGGCTGGCGTGACAGCAAAGTTAAAGGAAAAACTACTCACTCTGAATTCAGACCATCAAATTCACAGTGTTCATTGCACAATTCACAGGGAAGTGCTTTGCAGTAAAATATTAAAGATGGATCACGTTATGGATGTTGTTGTCAAGGCAATAAACTTTATACGAGCGCGAGGTCTGAACCACAGACAGTTCAACTGCCTATTGGAGGAAACTCATTCTCACGGTCTGCCTTATCACACTGATGTTCGTTGGTTAAGCCGGGGAATTGTGCTGAAGCGTTTTTATGAATTAATAAGTGAAATACAAAGTTTCATGCATAACATAGGAAATGTCCAGGAACTGAAAGACTATGATTGGCTTCAAGATTTAGCCTTCATGGTAGATATGACAGAACACTTGAATTTGCTCAATACAAGACTGCAAGGTCGCAATAAATTGGTGACAGACATGCATGAGTCCATTCGTGCTTTTGAGGTGAAGCTCAAACTTTTTGAATGTCAACTAGCAGCGAATAATGCTGCACACTTTCCTACACTGAAATCATTGCAAAGCACACCTGAGTTTCGTGGAATTATCAGCAGAGAAAAAAGTACTGCAACATGATTTCCAAGTTACTGAACGAATTTAGAGAAAAATTTGCAGTCTTAACCCCTTCGCGCTGGATGTTAAAAAAGCCCGCCTGTATGATATACGGGTAGTAGTGCCCGCCGCTGGAAACTCGTGCAAGCTTGTCATACTTGTCATCTTTGTGTATTATGCTGCTATTTTTTAGTCACTATATCGCCTTCGAAGAGGAAAGTGGACGCTTTTCTCTTTAGAGAAGAGAGAGAGAGAGAGAGAGAGAGAGAGAGAGAGAGAGAGAGAGAGAGAGAGAGAGAGAGAGAGAGTGACATTTGCTAATATTTTAGACACAAGCGGACGCATGTAGCTTATCTTTCAAGAGGAAGAGGGGAGGGAGGGAAGGAGAGAGAGAGAGAGAGAGAGAGAGAGAGAGAGAGAGAGAGAGAGAGAGAGAGAGAGAGAGAGAGAGAGAGAGAGAGAAATTTGTTGTTTTTGTGTGTGTGTGTGTGTGTGTGTGTGTGTGTGTGTGTGTGTGTGTGTGTGTGTGTGTGTGTGTGTGTGTGTGTGTGTGTGTGTGTGTGTTTTCACGAATGTTACTTATCTTCGAGAGAGAGGGGATGGAGGAGAGGGGATGGAGGGAAGGAGATGGGAGGGAGAGAGAGAGAGAGAGAGAGAGAGAGAGAGAGAGAGAGAGAGAGAGAGAGAGAGAGAGAGAGAGAGAGAGAGAGAGAGAGAGAGAGAGAGAGAGATGGGAACAGTCTATGCCATTGGGTAATTTTAGACACAAGGCGGGACGCATGTAGCTTATCTTTAGTGATTGGTGGAGACAAGGATGGTGGGAGGAGCACTAGGATTTCAAAGACAGCATACGGCGTGTGTAGTTGGTATCCAACACACTATATGGGACAACTGAACTGAAGAAAGCTCAGAAAAGAAATATGACGCCTACGTAGGCATCACCGTATATGCTACTGGGGCTTCATGACGCCTACATAGGCGTCACCGTATTCGAAATCCTTTCGCTGTAAATCCTGATGAGACACCAGAGGATATTCAGTTAGAACTAATTGATCTTCAGTGTAATTCTGCGTTGAAGGAAAAGTTCTCAAGTGTTGATATTGGTACATTCTATCAATATGTTGGGCCAAGATATCCTCGAATCAAATGTTTGACTTCAAAGATTATGTCAATGCTCAGCAGTACCTATGTCTGTGAGCAACTCTTCTCACTGATGAACTTGAACAAGTCTGGACTTAGGTGTCGGCTCACTAATGAACACCTCAACTCAACACTGAAAGTAGCCATTGCTCAATCTCTGGCGCCAAACATAGACGAACTTGTACAGACCAAGAGATGCCAAGTTTCTGGGAGCAGCACGACCAGGAATTAAGGTAAATGATGCTTCCTTTTCTTTACTGGTTTATCTTTTGGTTACGTGTGTGGAAACGCGAATGAAGGTAGAATATATTATCATTTTTATTATTGTTATTATTATTATTATTATTATTATTATGATTATTATTATCATTATTATCATATAATTACCCATTATTATTATTATTATCATTATCATCATTATTATATAATTACCTATTATTATTATTATTATTATTATTATTATTATTATTATTATTACTGTTATTATTATTATTAATATCATTATGGTCATACATGATTATCTGGCCCGCACACTGAATGTGAAGGTGAAATCTGGCCCCTTGGGGTAAATGAGTTTGACACCCCTGTCTTAGGTGGTACATATATAACTATGATTTTCCTTTTTCCTAATTCCTTTGTTTTGATTATTACTCCCATTACTTCAATCTTGCCCTCACCATATTGCACATCCTCCACACATATATTATCATGAACCATTACTAGCACTCCTCCTCCCCCTTTATCCTTCCTGTCTCTTCAACTATTATATCCTTCTTCTTTAAAATTAATATGAATCACCACTCTTAGTTTTGTTTCAACAATGCACATTACAATCAGGTTTTTCTCTTTCAAATAATTCTTAAACTCCATCACACTGGATAACAATTCATCTATATTAGTCTAAGTCACCCTTAATTTCTTGCCTCCTCCACGACCTCTTCTTTCTTCCGTAGATAACACTTCTGTCTCATATCCAGAACCCTTCAGTAGAAAATCTTTTTCACAATCTATCCTTATCACATTCTTTTTCCTTAGCTTCATTTTTTAGCACTCTTTCTTTTTACTTCTCCTCTAGGTTCATATCTCTTTTTATCCAAATATCTTAATGTTCAGTATCATCGGCCAGCTTCCCTTTCCGTGTCATAATTTCCTCCACTGCCACTTGGGAACTCATTCTCACTTTTATTGTTCTCTTAACTCCCTCACTAAATCTTTCAAACCTAATCACTTCCTCTACCTCCTGTCTAGTTTTCTTTAAAGTTATGCACACTATGTGCTATAACAATTCCATTATCCAATGCATTCCATCTTTCCACCATTCTGTGTGGAAAACTTTATTTTCTAATATCCTTCACACACTACCTCATCCTAATCTTCTTTTCATGTCATCTTGTCCTTCCATCTTCTTCTGTCAACAGCACCAAGTCTTCTTTGTCTATCTTTTCAATATCATTTACTATCTTATACATTGTTATTAGGTCACTGCGTTCTTTTCTATCTTGTAAGATTAGCAGTCCCATTTCCTTCAGTCATTCTTCATATGTGAGGTCCTTTAATTCCAGCACCATCTTTGTAGCAACCTTCTGTATCCTTTTTAGAGCTCAGAGACCATACCACTTCTGCATATTCCAGCCTTGGGCTTGTGATGATTTTCTTTCATCATATCTTTATCCATGTAATGATAGTCCAAATATCTTGCTTTTATGTTTAAAAGGGCTCAGATTTTCTGTATGATCACTCCAATATCTTTTTCCTCTTTAGCCTCCATTATTTGTTCCTCTATCATGAAATAGTTCCATAACGGTCTTCTCTTACTCTTTCCTAGTTCCATTACGTGACATTTCTTGGCATTAAACTCCAATATCCAGTTCCTGCTCCAGTCACAGATCTTGTTTAAATCTTCCTGCAACAGCATACAGTCCTCTCTGGTTTTTATAACTCTTAGCAATTTTGCATCATCTGCAAATATATTCATATAACTATTTATCCCAATGTGAATGTCATTTACATAAACTTGAAACATAATGGGGGCTAACACTGACCCTTGTGGCACTCCACTAGTTACTTTACCCCAAGACGAGTATGTATCTCTGATCACAGTTCTCATTTCCCTATCCTTTAAATAATCTCTTGTCCATTCGAGCAAGGTTCCTTGCAGTCCTCCTATGTTCTCTAGTTTCCAAAGTAGTCTTCCATAAGGGACTTTATCAAAAGCCTTTTTTCCAGGTATAATGTTTACCCATCCATCTCTGTTTTCAAGTCCTACAATAACTCTCTAGTAGAAGCTTAACAAGTTTAATACACATGACCGCCCTGTCCTGAAACCCAAATTGTCTGTTTGATATGACTTGCTCCTCTTCTAGAAATTTAACCCATTTTTCTTTGATAATTATTTCACATAAGTTCCCTACGACACTTGTAAGTGACACTGGTCTGTAGTTTAGTGGTTCAGTTGCCTTTCCTCCTTTAAATATCGGTATTACATTGGCTGTCTTCCACTCTAGTGGAACTTTCCCTTCATTTATTGAACTTGTAATTATTTCCCAAATTGGATCCAGTAATTGTTCTTTACATTCTTTTAACACCCAGCCTGATACACCATTTGGCCCCATTGCTTTTCTGACTTCCAACTTGTCCAGTAATCTTCCAATATCCTTTTTGTGCACTGCAATCTCCTGTAATCCTTGGCAATCCAATGTCCTATTAGGTTCTGTGAAATCATCTTCTGCAGTGAATACCGTTTTGAAGCTCTCATTCATTATTTCACACATTTCCTTTTTTGTTTGGTATGTCTTCCCTTCTCTAATTATTTTTTCAATTGTTTCCTTGTTCTTTGTTTTGCCATTTATAAACTTGTAGAAAAGTTTGGGTTCATCTTTGCCTTTATCCACTACATCTTTCTCAAAATATCTTTCTTCCTCTCTCCTTACTCTAACATATTCATTTCTAGTATCTTTGTACTGCCGTCTGTTATAGTCATTTCCCTGCTGTAAGAGTTTCTTCCACGTTTTATCTTATGCCTCTTTTTGCTTGTATGCATCTAGCATTGTACCAAACATGTATTTTTTTCTGAACTCTATAAACAGGAAGAAACTTTTTTATTCCTTCATTGTATTTCTGTAAGAATACATCATATTTCCCTTGTACAGTCTTTTGGTACATAATATTACTCCACTCAATATCAGCAAAATATATCCTTAATTTTTCAAAACCCGCTCTTGCATAATTTAATCTCTCTCCTTTATAGTCCTCTCTGTAACTTATCTCATCTTCCTCCTGCATTTGCATCTCTAATGTCACATGATCACTTCTCCCCACTGAACTAAGGTATTCTCTGATTGGATGGGGCTCTGGTTTCTTTGTGAAAACTAGGTCAGCAACAATGGTTCTTCTTCCTCCCTGTACCTTGTTGACTCCTCCACCCACTGGTCCATTGTATTAACCATAGTCTGACCTAGTTTTCACAAAGAAACCAGAGCCCCATCCAATCAGAGAATACCTTAGTTCAGTGGGGGAGAAGTGATCATGTGTGACATTAGAGATGCAAATGCAGGAGGAAGATGAGATAAGTTACAGAGAGGACTATAAAGGAGAGAGATTAAATTATGCAAGAGCGGGTTTTGAAAAATTTAGATTAATTAGAGATACCCAACATGGCTTTAGATCAGGGAGGTCCTGTCTTACAAATTTGCTTGATATCTTAGAATATATTACCAAGGAGTTAGATGATGGAAATAGCATAGATGTTATATATCTAGATTTTAGCAAGGCGTTTGATAAGGTACCGCATAGGAGGCTAGTGTACAAATTGAGACTACATGGGATAGGGGGTAGGTTAGTTGATTGGATTAGTGAATGGCTTTCTGATAGGAAACAGAGAGTAATATTAAATGGGGCAATGTCTGAGTGGAAGGAAGTGGTTAGTGGGGTACCCCAAGGATCAGTGCTAGGATCTCTTCTTTTCTTGGTGTACATTAACGATTTAGATATAGGAATTAGTAGCAAAGTATCAAAGTTTGCAGATGATACTAAGATAGCATGTGCAGTACAGGGTGAAAAGGACAATTACAGAATACGAGACCTGGACAGGCTGATAGCATGGGCAGACAGGTGGCAGATGGAGTTTAATTCTAAAAGTGTCAGGTTATGCATTTAGGTAAAGACAACACAAACTTTAACTATGAGATGGAGGGATGTTGGCTAGAGGCAGTAGAGGAAGGAAAGGATTTAGGAGTAGTGATAGACAGGACTATGAAATTTTCAAAGCAATGTTTAGAAGCAAGACATAGGGCAAATAGGATCCTGGGTTTTATAAATAGAAATGTTAGTTATAAAAGTAAGGAAGTGGTGCGTAGCTTATATAATTCCTATGTTAGGCCCCATTTAGAGTATTGCATACAGGCCTGGTCACCCCACTATAGGCAGAATATCAACATGTTAGAAGCAATTCAGAAAAGAGCAACTAGGATGATACCAGCATTAAAGCACCTGGAGTATAGAGATAGATTAAAGGAATTAAACATGTTTTCATTTGAGAGGAGATGTATAAGAGGGGATATGATAGTTATTTAAAATGTTCTCAGATAAAAACTACATAGATGTGAGATCTTTCTTTACCTTAGAGGAGGGAAGTAGGACTAGAAATCATGGCAGGAAGATTAGAAAGCAAGGCTGCAGGTTAGATATAAAAAAATATTTCTTTAGTCATAGGGTGGTAGACTTCTGGAATGCATTGCCAGAGACGGTTGTAAATAGCACTAGTTTGACAATGTTTAAAAACAGATTAGATAAGCACTTAAATTTATTAGATTTATAATTATGTATAGCACTGCATGATAGTTTTTATAAGAAATTTATTATAGTTAAACAAGACATGATCCCCATGTATGGGGACCACAAATTGTAGAGGATTTTGCTGCAGGACTTAGCCCTGTTAATGGGCCAAATATTTAGAATTAGTATATAATGTATTGTGTACTTGTAAGTATATCTTTAAGTACTGATGACGAGGTCGCTGTGCGACTGATACAGGATAACCTAGATGAGCCCTGGTGGCCCTTTGTTATCCTATTATTTATGCTATGTTATGCTATGCTTATGCTATGTCTACTGTAACACTTTCTCGCTCCACTGCCCAGCATTATCCATTACTTCCATCTCTCTCCAGTTTATTTTTTTACAGTTAAAGCCTCTAACTAAGAGTACGTATTCTTCTATCTCTTTTTATCATGTTATCTAGGCACTTTATCACTTCTCTTTGCATATATGTATGTTGTTCTGATCCTCATGTATTAGTCATTGGTGGAACATATGTTACTATAATTTTTCTTTTCTTCAAATCTTCTGTTCTGATTGTTACTGCCATTACTTCCACTTTGTCCTCACCATATTGAACATCCTCCACACATATATTATCATGAACCATTATTAGCAATCCTTCTCCCCCTTTATCCTTCCTGTCCCTCCTCTAGGTATTATATCCCTCCTCTTTGAAGTTGACATGGATCTCTGTTCTAAGTTTTATTTCAACGATGCACATTACATCTGGCTTCTTCTCTTTCAAATAATCCCGAACTTCCATAATATGCTTGATAACAACCCATCTATGTTAGTATAAGTCACTCTTACTTTATTGCCTCCTCCACGACCTCCTCTTTTTTCCTTAGGTACCACTTCTTCAGTCTCATATCCAGAACCCTCCAGTAAAAATTCTTCTTCTCTATCTCTGTCCTTTTCTCGTTTTTTCCTTAGCTTCACTTCTTAGCACTTTCTCCTTTTCCCTTTTCCTCTAAGTTCATATCTCTTTTTATCCATATATCCTTGTGCTCAACATCATCAGCCAGCTTCTCTTTTCTAGCCATAATTTCCTCTACAGCCACTTGAAATCTCATTCTCACCTTCATCGGGCTCCTGGCCCCTTCACTGTATCTTAACAGCCTGATCACTTCCTCCACCTCCTGGTCAAATTCTTGTGTGCTGTCTTGTACTCATTTGATAACAGTTTGGCCAATTCTCTTTCTTCACGTTCTCTAGTGAATTTATTTGGATTTTTCTTTTCCTTCATCCCATAAATCATGAAGCATTTTCTCTTTGTCCACTGCATCCCGCACCAAATCATCTTTCTCTTTAATAACTTTGATTACAGCGACTCGTGTTTTCCTGAATTTGTTTCCTTACCACTTCTGAAAATTTGACTTTTTCCTCTTCTTGCTCCTGTTTCCATTCATTTCTTAGCTCCTCCAACTTATCACCTACTCCACCTTCTGCCCTGTCTGTAATCCCAACCTGCACTTTAGCCTACAAAGTCTTTGAAGAGCTTTCATAATTTTGACATGTGGTTTTTAGAACGTCATTTTGCTTTCTTATTTCCTGAATCTCCTCTTTCAATTCCTGATTTATTGTGATAACTTTCTCACATTCAGCTACTCTCAATTTCAGGGCTGTGTTCTCCGTTATCAGTCGGTCTTGTTTGTCCATGAGACTAGACATCACCTTCTTCATATATCTTAATTCCCTTTCAATGTTGTGTGTGTATTTACCTAGTTGTATTTACTTAGTTGTATTGTACAGGGTTCGAGTGGGGCTCATAGTGTCCTGTCTCCATATCTCCATTTATCTAATTTTTCTTTAAATTTATGTACATTATGTGCTGCAACAATTCCATTATCCAATGCATTCCATTTTTTCACCGTTCTGTGTGGAAAACTGTATTTTCCAACATCCTTCACACACTGCCTCATCCTGATCTTCTTTTCATGTCCTCTTGTCCTTCCATCCTCTTCCGCCAACAGCACAAGGTCTTCTTTGTCTATCTTTTCCATATCATTTACTATCTTATACATTGTTATTAGGTCCCCTCGTTCTCTTCTATCTTGTAAGGTTGGCAGTCCCATTTCCTTCAGTCGTTCTTCATATGCGAGGTCCTTTAATTCTGGCACCATCTTTGTAGCAATCTTCTGTATCCTTTCCAGTTCTCTTATATCTTTTTTTAGAACTCATAGACCAAATCACTGCTGCATATTCCAGCCTTGGGCGTATCATGCTTGTGATGATTTTTTTCATCATATCTTTATCCATGTAATGAAATGTCACTCTTATATTAGTCAGCATCCTATATGATAGTCCAAATATCTTATTTATGAGTTTTATCAGGGCTCAGGTTTTCTTGTATGATCACTCCAAGATCTTTTTCCTCTTTAGTCTTCATTATTTGCTCCTCTCCCATCAGATAGTTCCATACCGGTCTTCTCTTACTCTTTCCTAGATCCATTATATGACATTTCTTGGCATTAAACTCCAATTTCCACTTCTTGCTTCATTCATAGATCTTATTTAAATCTTCCTGTAGTAGTATACAGTCCTCTCTGGTTTTGATAACTTTTAGCAACTGTGTGTGTGTGTGTGTGTGTGTGTGTGTGTGTGTGTGTGTGTGTGTGTGTGTGTGTGTGTGTGTGTGTGTGTGTGTGTGTGTGTATTTACCTAGTTGTATTTACCTAGTTGTAGTTTTACAGGGCCTGGGCTTTCTGCTCGTGTGGCCCCGTCTCCATATCTACACTTATCCAATCTTACTTTAAATGTGTGCACACTCGTTGCAGGCACTACTTCTTCATTTGAACTGTTCCACGTCTCAATACATCTCTGCGGGAAACTATATTTTTTAATATCTCTCAGACATCTTCCTTTTCTCAGCTTTTTACTATGCGGTCTTGTGCTTCGGATGTCATATTCTTCTCTCAGGATCAGTTTCTTATTATCCACTTGGTCCATTCCGTTGATCAATTTATAAACTTGTATCAGATCTCCTCTCTCCCTTCTTTGTTCCAGGGTTGGTAGATCCATAGCCTTTAGTCTCTCCTCATATGTTATCCCTTCAAATTCTGGAACCAATCTTGTAGCTATTTTTTGTAGCCTCTCCAATTTCCTTATGTGTTTCTTTTTATGAGGGGTCCACACTACTCCTGCATATTCCAATCTGGGTCTTATTATAGTACTTATCAATTTCTTCATCATTTCTTTGTCCATGTAGAGAAATGCTACTCCAATATTCCTTAGCAAATTATATGTTTCTCTAAAAATTCTATGCTACTCAAATATTCCTTAGCAAATTATATGTTTCTCTAAAAATTCTATCAATATGGCTTACTGATTGATTGTTTTCTTCCATCGTCACTCATAAGTCCTTTTCCTTTTTAACTTTCTCCAGTTCTACGCCATCTCCCATCTTATAGATTCCCACAGGTCGTCTTTCACTCTTTCCCATTTCCATGACATGGCTTTTGTTCACATTGAATTCCATTTCCCACTTTTTACTCCATTCCCAGATCTTATTTAGGTCTTTTTGCAGTATTTCACAATCCTCTTTTTGCTTTATAACTCTGCACAGTTTTGTATCATCTGCAAACACATTTATGTAGCTGTTCACTCCTTCTGGCATGTCGTTAATAGAAATGAGGAAAAGTATTGGTGCCAATACTGACCCCTGTGGCACTCCGCTTTCTACTGCTCTCCATTTGGAATTCATATCTTTAACTACTGTCCTTATTTCTCTCCCCCTCAAATAATTTTCTATCCATCTCAATGTGCTTCCTTTTAAGCCACCCTTCTCCTCTAACTTCCATAGTAATCTTGCATGTGGCACTTTGTCAAACGCCTTTTTTAAATCCAAATAAATAGTCAACCCATCCCTATCTCTTTTTTAGTCTATCAACTATTCTAGAATAGAAACTCAACAAATTAGTTACACAAGACCGTCTTTTTCTAAAACCAAATTGGCTATTTGATATTAATTTGTTGTCTTCAAGGAATTCAATCCATTGTTTCTTTATTATTCTTTCACACATCTTGCACATTACACTAGTTAGTGATACCGGTCTGTAATTTAAAGGTTCTTCCTTCCTTCCGCTCTTATATATGGGAACCACCTCAGCTCTTTTCCATTCTACTGGTACTGTTCCATTTTCTATTGAGCATTTTATGATGTTGTATATAGGACTTGCTAGTTCTTCCCTACATTCTTTCAGAATTCTGCCTGAGACTTCATCTGGTCCCATTGCCATCTCTTCATCCAGTTCCTTCATTAACTCTTTTTTTCAATCTTGGTTACTTTAATCTCTTTCATATAGATTGTCTCTCTATTACCCTGTGGCCTTTCAAATTTGGATTCCTTAGTAAAGACCTCCTGGAATTTTTTATCTAATAGTTCTGCCATACTTTTTGGGTCTTCCACCATCCCGTTCTCTCCTTTTAACCTTTCTATTGTTTCTTTTTGCCTAATTTCTCCATTTATGAATCTATAGAACAATTTTGGTTGCTCCTTACATTTTTCGACAATTGTCCTTTTCGAAGTTCTTTTCCTCTTCCTTCCTCACCTTAACATATTCATTTCTCTCGCTGCCTTGAAGTTTTCCTTATTTGCTGGATTTCTATTTCTCCTCCACCTTTTCCATGCTCTATCTCTTTTCTCCTTTGCCCTAGCACACCTTGCATTAAACCAATCTTTCTTTCCTTCTTCTTTAGGTCTAAAATTTCGGGACATATTCCCCTGACTCCTGTTTTGTATATTTCCAAAATTAAGTTATATTTCTCTTGCATTGTCTCTGAGATTTTCATCTCCTCCCAGTCTACGTTTCTAAAATAGTTCTTGAGATTCTCAATATCAGCCTTTCTGTAATTTAATCAGTCTCCTTTGTATGAATCGTCTGTATCTTCCTTTCCCTCTTTTATATCTATTTCTAATATTGCATGGTCACTCTTTCCCAATGGGCACTTATATCTTATATCATCATTCATTTGTATACCCCTTGTAAAAACTAGGTCCAATCTCGCCAGCTCGTCGTTTCCTCTGAATCTTGTGCATTCCTTTACTCTCTGGTCCATCATATTGTCTATCATTAGGTTCAAGAATCTTTCTCCCCAGGCTTCTTCCCTCATACCACTTTCATAATTTTCCCAGTCCACTTCTTTACAGTTAAAATCTCCTACTAATATCACTTTTCTCCTTTCTTTAACCATTCTCGTTAGATGCCTTATTGTGTCATCTATCATGTCTTTATATTCTTGATTATTCCATGAATTTGTTTTTGGTGGCACATATGTTACAATGATTGTTAACTCTTTTTTTATTAATATGCATCTTAATATACAATACTTCTGCTTTTCCTTCCCCACATTCCACTTGATTTATCACTATCTCCTTCCTTAACATAATCATGACTCCTCCTCCTTTACCCACTCTGTCTCTTCTCCATACATTATAATTATACCTATTATCCAAGTCTATTTTGATTGCCTTATTTAGTTTTGTTTCAGCCAGGCATACAATATCTGGATTTTCTTTCTTTATGTAATCTCTTAATTCTAGTTTACTTGATAAAACCCTGTCTATGTTCGTATACATCATTTTTAGTCTTTTGCCTTTATCATTTTTAGTTAAACTTGTTCCACTTTTTTCTCTTCCTTCTCGTTTATATACCATTTCCTTATCCTGTCTCCTAGAATTCTCCAAAAAATGCCTTCTTCTCTTCTGACCTTTCATTTCTTTTCCCTTACTGCTGCTGCCAGTTCATTGTATCTCTTCCTTTCTTCCTCATTTCTATTTTTCTTTATATAGATATCCTTGCAGCCTTCTGTTTCTCTATTTGTTGTTCTATATAATATTTCTTCCGTTGCTGCTTGTGATTTTAGTAGTATAGGCAACCCCCGTTTAATGAAGGTTCACACAACGAAATTTCGCTACAACCAAGGTTTCATTTACTACCATCTGCTCATTTAACGAATACCAAACTCGCTTTAACGAAGTTTTATCCAGGTAATTTTTTCCAAGTTTGAAAGCCCGTCTATCACGCCACAAGCTTTTGAATACACTAGCTGCTGCAAATACTAAGGCCTGCCTCAGGAGAAATCCTGGGACACCTGTAGCATCAAGATCAAGATCAAGTCTCTCGTGGACAACACGCACCACTCACTCCCATAACAGCGTCAGCAGCAGCTCATCTTCACTCGCTCAACTTACCACCAAAACTCCTTGCAATGTGGCCTAGCATTCCTAAGAAGACCAGGAAGTCTCTTACTCTCGAAGTGAAGCTGGATATTATTCACAGACACAGAGGCGAGAAAACTATAGCATTGCTGGCCACCATCTTGACTCCATCTACTGTCTCTACTATTTTCAAGTCAGCAGACTATTAAGAATTGGTGAGACTGTATCTTCCTTCAAGCTAAAGAACCACCTGAACTCATGACTCTACAATGGATAAAATGGAAAGCCTTGTGGAAATGTGGTACATAAGTTTTGTATCTTTACAATGATGCCCTTTGTTTACATTCCACAGGTTGCCTTAGTGTCTTTCCGTTTCCTCTCCTCCTTCAGTAAATTTAAGATCATCAACATTATAAAGCTACATACATACATACATTACTGTACATTATAATTACTTGAATTAAATTTAACTGCCTAAATGTTAAACTTAATAATTTTTACTTTCATTAAAGCTTTCACCGTACTATGATGCACTCTCGCTTTCCTTACTCTCAGTGCTATTAAACTTGTTATAATCTTCTTCTAAGTTTTTCTAAGTGTTTTTAGGAACGTAACACCTTCATTAAACGGGGATTGCCTGTATTTTAATTCGTCTCATTTTTCCTTCTTGATATGGTCCCATTCTGTTTATTTCTTCTACTTCCTCTTCCAAGTTCTGCCTATCTTCGTCGTTTAGATTCTTCAGTAGGTCTTTGACTGATTTCATTTCTTCTTTTTCTCTTTTTGGTCTATATTTTATATTTTTTGTTTTTATTCCAAATACGACTACACTCTTCTGCAATTTCTCTAACTAAATTTTCTTTTGTCTTGAGGACTCCTATCATTTTGCTTGTCATATTTTCTTCTTTTTCTTTAAGTTGTTCTTGAATCACCTCCTGAAAATCAGCCTTATCTTTCTTATCTTGGACTCTCCATGCTTGTACTTTTTTTTAATCACATTCTGTACTCTTTCCTCTTCCTTGTTTACTAGATCTTTCAGCTTCTCTTTTTCTTTCTCGGCTTTACCAAGTCCTTCTTCCATCTGCTTTTTGTAGTTAGCTACGTCCTTTTTAAATTCTTCGTTTTCCGCTCTTTGCCTAGCTTCGTTTTCTTCCACTTTTTTTATCCTTTATCTCAGTTTTATAAACTCTTTATCCTGTTCTTCATTCACTTTCATTTCCATATTCTCCTTTAATCAATTTATCTAGTTTATATTCAATATGTAACACTCTCTTTAGTGAAGTAGTCGTCGTATCGAAGCCTTCGAATACACGTTCTCCCTTATCAGCATAGTCATCATCAGCTTTCATTCCTTCTCTAATCTCATGTCTGTATTTTGAAGGAATCTCTTTTTCACTCATCATTACTTAATAATTGATTGCAAGAAAAAAATGAGTCCACACTACCTGCCCAGGCCACTGTAAAAACTGTACAACAGGTAGGAAATGAAGATCAGCTGATTGTCGGAACGACGCCAGTGCGTCCTTCCTCGACCGCGTCTCTCGTGTATTTACCTAGTTGTATTTACCTAGTTGTAGTTTTACAGGGCCTGGGCTTTATGCTCGTGTGGTCCCGTCTCCATATCTACACTTATCCAATTTTTCTTTAAAACTATGTACACTCTTTGCTGACACCACTTCCTCACTCAAACTGTTTCAAGTCTCAACACATCTTTATGGAAACTAAATTTTTAACATCTCTCAGACATCGTCCCTTCCTTAGTTTCTTACTATGCGATCTTGTGCTTCTAAAGTCATATTCTTCTCTCGGGATCAGTTTCTCATTATCCACTTCATCCATTCCATTAATGAATTTATAAACTTGTATCAGATCCCCTCTCTCTCTTCTCTGCTCCAAGGTTGGTAGATCCATAGCCTTTAGTCTCTCCTCATATGTCATCCCTTTAAATTCTGGAACCATTCTTGTAGCCATTTTTTGTAGTCTCTCTAATTTTCTTATGTGTTTCTTTTTATTGGGAGTCCACACAACTCCTGCATATTCCAATCTAGGTCTTATATTAGTACTTATCAATTTCTTCATCATTTCCTTGTCCATATAGTGAAATGCTACTCCAATATTCTTTAGCAAATTATACGTCTCTCTGAAAATTCTATCAATATGGCTTACCGGTTGATTATTTTCTTCCATTGTCACTCCCAAGTCCTTTTCCTTTTTTACTTTTTCTAGTTCTACTCCATCTCCCATTTTATAGATTCCCACTGGTCGTCTTTCACTTTTTCCCATTTCCATGACATGGCTTTTGTCCACATTGAATTCCATCTCCCATTTTTTTGCTCCATTTCCAGATCTTGTTTAAGTCTTCCTGTAGTATTTCACAATCCTCTTTTTGTTTAATGACTCTGCACAGTTTCACATCATCCGCAAACAGATTTATGTAGCTGTTCACTCCCTCTGGCATGTCATTTATATATACGAGATAAAGTATTGGCGCCAATACTAACCCCTGTGGCACTCCGCTGTCTACTGTTCTCCACTTCGACTTCATATCTTTAACTATCGTCCTTATTTCTCTCCCCCTTAAGTAATTTTTCATCCATCTCAATGTGCTTCCTTTTAAGCCACCCTTCTCCTCTAACTTCCATAGTAATCTTTCATGTGGCACTTTATCAAATGCCTTTTTTAGATCTAAATAAATACAGTCAACCCATCCCTCTCTCTCTTGTACTTTATCAACTATTCTAGAGTAGAAACTCAATAAATTTGTTACACATGACCAACCTTTTCTAAAATCAAATTGGTTATTTGATAATATTTTGTTGTCTTCAAGAAACTCAATCCATTGCTTCTTTATTACTTTTTCACACATCTTGCATATTACACTAGTTAGTGATACCGGTCTGTAATTTAAAGTTTCTTCCTTCCTTCCGCTCTTATATATGGGAACCACCTCAGCTCTTTTCCACTCCACTGGCACTGTTCCATTTTCAATTGAGCATTTTATGATGTTGTATATTAATAATAATAATAATAATTGATGGTTTATTTATCAAGAAAGTTTTACAAAGTCATTTATAAAACGTCATGTCTTGATTTACAGTCTTATCCATTTAGGTAGTTACATGAAAGATAAAATAAGTTCAAGAAGTTACTAAAATAAAGATTTTTATTTACAAGGCATTGAGTTTAGAGACAATATATGGTATTGGAGACTTCTGGTATCTTGAGGTCCTACACCTTACTGACTGCAAGAGTTGACTACCTCTCCTTGTTTCCCTACCATGGACATCATATAAGGTCTGTGGCAAAATATTTCTGAGCTCAGGTGTGCTGAGCAGACCCTAGTTCTTCCCTACATTCCCTACATTCTTTCAGTATTCTGCCTGAGACTTCATCCGGTCCCATTGCCTTTTCCTCATCTAGTTCCGTCATCAACTTTTTTATTTCAAGCTTGGTTACTTTAATCTCTTTCATATAGACAGTCTCTCTATTACCCTGTGGTCTTTCAAATTTGGATTCCTTAGTAAAGACCTCATGAAATTTACTATTTAACAGTTCTGCCATGCTTTTTGGGTCTTCCACCATTCCGTTTTCTCCTTTTAACCTTTCTATAGTTTCTTTTTGTCTTATTTTTCCATTTATGAATCTGTAGAACAATTTTGGTTGTTCCTTACATTTTCGACAATGTCCTTTTCATAGTTCCTTTCTTCTTCCTTTCTCACCTTAGCATATTAATTTCTTGCTGTTTTGAAGTTTTCCTTATTTTCTGGATTTCTGTTTCTTATCCACCTTTTCCATGCTCCATCTCGTTTCTCCTTTGCCCTAGCACATCTTGCATTAAACCAATCTTTCTTTCCTTCTTCTTTAGGTCTATATTTCAGGACATATTCCTTGACCCCAGTTTTGTATATTTCCAAAAATAAGTTATATTTCTCTTGAACCATTAATGAGTTTTCCATCTCCTCCCAGTTTACGTTTTTAAAATAGTTCTTGAGATTCTCAATATCAGCCTTTCTGTAATTTAATCGGTCTCCTTTGTATGATTCATCTCTATCTTCCTTTCCTTCTTCTATATCTATTTCTAATATTACATGGTCACTCTTTCCCAATGGGCACTTGTATCTTATATCATCGTTAATTGGTATATCCCTTGTAAAAACTAGGTCTAATCTTGCCGGCTCATCGTTTCCTCTGAATCTTGTGTTTTCCTTTACTCTTTGGACCATCAAATTATCTATCATTAGGTTCAGGAATCTATCTCCCAGGCATCTTCCCCCATACCACTTTCATAATTTTCCCAGTCTACCTCCTTACAGTTGAAATCTCCTACTAATATCACTTTTCTCCTTTCCTTAATGATTCTTGTAAGACTCCTTATTGTGTCATCTATCATGTCTCTATATTCTTGGTTAGTCCATGAGTTTGTTTTTGGTGGCACATATGTTCCAATGATTGTTAACTCCTTTTTATTAATATGTATCTTAACATACAGTATTTCTGATTTTCCTTCCCCAAACTCCACTTGATTTACCACTATCTCCTTCCTTAACATCATCATGACTCCTTCTCCTTTACTCACTCTGTCTCTCCTCCATATATTATACCTTTTATCTATGTCTATTTTTATTGCCTCATTTAACTTTGTTTCCACCAGGCATACAATATCTTGTTCTTCTTTCTTTATGTAATCTCTTAATTCTAATTTACTAGATAAAATCCCATCTATGTTTGTATACATCATTTTTAATCTCTTGTTCTTATCATTTTTAGTTAAACTTGCTCCATTTTTTTCTCTTCTTTCTCTTTTATATACAATTTCCTTATCCTGTCTCCTAAAATTCTCCAAAAAAATGCCTTCTTCTCCTCCTCTGACCTTTCATTATTTTTTTTTTCTCTTGCTTCTGCCACCACTTCATTGTCTCTCTTCCTTTCCTCCTCGGTTCTATTTTTCTTTATATATATATATATATCTTTGCAACCTTCTGTTTCTCTGAGTTTTGTTTTTCTATATAGTACTTCTTCTGCTGCTGCTTGTGATTTTAGTAATATCTTAATTGGTCTCACTGTTCCTTCTTGATATGGTCCCATTCTATGGATTTCTTCTACTTCCTCTTCTAAGTTCTGTCTATCCTCGTCATTCAGATGTTTTAGTAGGTCTTTTACTGATTTCATTTTGTCTTTTTCCCTTCTTGGTCTATATTTAACTTTTTTTTTTCTTTCAGTCCAAAAATAATTACACTCTTCTTTTTTTCTGCAATTTCTCTTACTAAATTTTCTTTTTTCTTGAGGACTCCTATCATTTTGCTTGTCATATTTTCATCTCTTTCTTTTAACTGTTCTTGAAATACTTCTTGAAATGATTCCTTGTCTTTCTTATCTTGGATTCTCCATGTTTGTACTTCTTTTTTAATCACGTCTTGTACTCTTTCTTCTTCTTTGTTAACCTGATCTTTTAGCTTCTCTTTTTCTTTCTCGGCTTTACTGAGTCCTTCTTCCATCAATTTCTTGCAGTTCGCTATTTGGACTTTTAATTCTTCATTTTCGGTTCTTAGCCTAGTTTCGTTTTATTCCACTCTTTTTATCCTTTCTTTGAATTTCTGGAGCTCTTTATCCTGTTCTTCATTCTCTTTCATTCGCATACTCTCCTTTATCAATTTATCTAATTTACGTTTGATAGTCAAGACTCTATCAAATAGTGAAGTTTGTGCCGTATTAAAGCCTTCAAATTCTCTTTCTCCCTCACCAACATTGTCATCATCAGCTTTCATTCTTTCCCTTGTCACATACCTGCATTTAGATGGAATCTCTTTCTCACTCATTATTAACACTGTATTCATGAAAAAAAAATGAGTCCACACTTTTTGCCCAGGCCACTGCAAACCCAAACAAAGGTAGTGAAGATCAGCTGATTCTCGGGAACGACGGTATTGCGTGCTTCCTCTACCGCGTCTCGTATGTATTTACCTAGTTGTAGTTTTACAGGGCCTGGGCTTTATGCTCGTGTGGTCCCGTCTCCATATCTACACTTATCCAATTTTTCTTTAAAACTATGTACACTCTTTGCTGACACCACTTCCTCACTCAAACTGTTCCAAGTCTCAACACATCTTTGCGGGAAACTAAATTTTTTAACATCTCTCAGACATCGTCCCTTCCTTAGTTTCTTACTATGCGATCTTGTGCTTCTAGTCATATTCTTCTCTCAGGATCAGTTTCTCATTATCCACTTCATCCATTCCGTTAATCAATTTATAAACTTGTATCAGATCCCCTCTCTCTCTTCTCTGCTCCAAGGTTGGTAGATCCATAGCCTTTACAGCCGGTTCCTGAATTACTTCTTTTTGGTCCGTTAGGCAGCCAACCAAGCAATTTGTGTCCTGTGCCGTTCCAGAATGCCTTTTTCCATCTGTTTTTTATCCGCTAGTGGACCAAAGATTGGAACTTTGGTCGAGGCGTTTTGCAAAACATTGGTCAAGTGTCCGGGCGACCAAAGCTACCGCCTTGTATTTTAAATTTCCAAATGTAAAAAGAAGCTAACTGTAATTAAATTTATTTCAGTCTATTTACCATGTCAAATTTTTTTGATGGTACAACAAAGCTTTTCTTATGCTATATTGAGCATCGTTTTAATTTTGAAGTCTACTGTAGTCGCCTTGTGAGTTCCAAACATCAACAACAGCCTAATCGACTCGTCACATCTCTACTTCACTGACTAAATTTGGTAAGTATATGATTAATCTTGTTATTTATATATCATTACATGAATTCTTACTGTGTGCTTCTACTATTAAGAAAGGTAAGTGGACAAATTAAAGGGCAAAACTATAATATGGAAAGTGGAGTAGACTGAAGCCAGATATCATGTCGTAGCTCATACCCAGGAAAAAAAAAAAAAAACGATTAAATAAATGAAAATGATCATGAGGCTGTATATTGAGTATATTTGTAGTTTTAAGTTCAACTATTAAGAGGTGACCGATGAAACAATGGAGGAAAGGTATAAACTACCTTGATGAGCTTGCAGGTAACACTCGATTCTGTGGTGGTCTACACATCAGAAGACATTATTGATGGATTTATTACACATTAGTGAATGGATCCTATTCGAACCTAATGTAACCTAACCAAGCAAACAATAACCCAGCCAACAACCTAACCCACCCAACCTAACTTAACCTAACCAAGGTAACTTAACCAACCTATTTATTGTCATAACTTCTGAAGCATCAATTTGCGATGGAAAATGTCAATATGAAAAGCGGAAATGTTAGATTGGCAGAAATTAAAACAAACCAAACATATTTTAACCTAACCTCACCTATCCCCACCCAAATCTAACATACCTATGCCCTACAACCATTCAAAATGCAGCTAGGTATTCTTCAGACCATTAAAACTACATTTTCAGGTACCATGGCTGCATTAGAAGAAATCATAGATGAAGAAATGTATGAAATGGAAGAATTGACAGTGAGGATTCCACCATATATAAGATCTTATGGTGTATAATGTAGGTATTGCAAAGTACAAGTAGTATGTAAGAATGAATAAACTTAACCATCTACTTTTAATGCTAATCATTATACCTTGTGTGTGTGTGTGTGTGTGTGTGTGTGTGTGTGTGTGTGTGTGTGTGTGTGTGTGTGTGTGTGTGTGTGTGTGTGTGTGTCTGTGTGATCTACTTTTTGAAAATATGATCATAGTGATGAGTCTGAAAAAAAAAAAAAAACTGATTAACAGTGTTGCACATATTGCATTGAACTTCTTGGTAATTGTCTCCCAAGCTTCCTGTTTCTTAGCTATCATGGAGTATTACCACTTTTATCAAACACGTTGAATTGGTTGATAAGATCAACCAACGTGCTTTTCTGGTCGCTGGTTTCTCAACTTTCTCTTCCTTGAGACATGTTATCAGCTGATCGAACGAAATTGTTTACTTTTCACCAGGTTTTCACTCACACGCTTCCAACCACAGCTATGCGGGGCTACCAACCATTCCACGCTTTATATCCTTTTGGTAAGCCAGACAACTAGGTTGGCGGCGCTCCAAACACAAAAAGCGGTGTGGAACTGTCATAAATAGTTGGTCGCGAGCCAAACAACATGGTAAGCGTTTTGGTTTGTTGCTGCCAATACATTCAGGCCTGTTAGTCTCTCCTCATTTGTCATCCCTTTAAATTCTGGAACCATTCTTGTAGCCATTTTTGTAGTCTCTCTAATTTTCTTATGTGTTTCTTTTGTTGGGAGTCCACACAACTCCTGCATATTCCAATCTAGGTCTTATTTTAGTACTTATCAATTTCTTCATCATTTCCTTGTCCATATAGTGAAATGCTACTCCAATATTCCTTAGCAAATTATCGTCTCTCTGAAAATTCTATCAATATGGCTTACCGGTTGATTATTTTCTTCCATTGTCACTCCCAAGTCCTTTTCCTTTTTACTTTTCTAGTTCTACTCCATCTCCCATCTTATAGATTCCCACTGGTCATCTTTCACTTTTCCCATTTCCATGACATGGCTTTTGTCCACATTGAATTCCATCTCCCATTTTTTGCTCCATTTCCAGATCTTGTTTAAGTCTTCCTGTAGTATTTCACAATCCTCTTTTTGTTTAATGACTCTGCACAGTTTCGCATCGTCCGCAAACAGATTTATGTAGCTGTTCACTCCCTCTGGCATGTCATTTATATATACGAGAAAAGTATTGGCGCCAATACTGACCCCTGTGGCATTCCACTGTCTACTGTTCTCCACTTGGACTTCATATCTTTAACTATAGTCCTTATTTCTCTACCCCTTAAGTAATTCTTCATCCATCTCAATGTGCTTCCTTTTAAGCCACCCTTCTCCTCTAACTTCCATAGTAATCTTTCATGTGGCACTTTATCAAACGCCTTTTTTAGATCTAAATAAATACAGTCAACCTGTACTTTATCAACTATTCTAGAGTAGAAACTCAATAAATTTGTTACACATGACCAACCTTTTCTAAAATCAAATTGGCTATTTGATAATATTTTGTTGTCTTCAAGAAACTCAATCCATTGCTTCTTTATTACTTTTCACACATCTTGCATATTACACTAGTTAGTGATACCGGTCTGTAATTTAAAGGTTCTTCCTTCCTTCGCTCTTATATATGGGAACCACCTCAGCTCTTTTCCACTCCACTGGCACTGTTCCATTTTCAATTGAGCATTTTATGATGTTGTATATTGGACTTGCTAGTTCTTCCCTACATTCTTTCAGTATTCTGCCTGAGACTTCATCCGGTCCCATTGCCTTTTCCTCATCTAGTTCCGTCATCAACTTTTTTATTTCAAGCTTGGTTACTTTAATCTCTTTCATATAGACAGTCTCTCTATTACCCTGTGGTCTTTCAAATTTGGATTCCTTAGTAAAGACCTCATGAAATTTACTATTTAACAGTTCTGCCATACTTTTGGGTCTTCCACCATTCCGTTTTCTCCTTTTAACCTTTCTATTGTTTCTTTTTGTCTTATTTTTCCATTTATGAATCTGTAGAACAATTTTGGTTGTTCCTTACATTTTTCGACAATGTCCTTTTCATAGTTCTTTCTTCTTCCTTTCTCACCTTAGCATATTCATTTCTTGCTGTTTTGAAGTTTTCCTTATTTTCTGGATTTCTGTTTCTTCTCCACCTTTTCCATGCTCCATCTCGTTTCTCCTTTGCCCTAGCACATCTTGCATTAAACCAATCTTTCTTTCCTTCTTCTTTAGGTCTATATTTGGGACATATTCCCTGACCCCAGTTTTGTATATTTCCAAAAATAAGTTATATTTCTCTTGAACCGTTAATGAGTTTTCCATCTCCTCCCAGTTTACGTTTTAAAATAGTTCTTGAGATTCTCAATATCAGCCTTTCTGTA
This sequence comes from Portunus trituberculatus, assembly GCF_017591435.1. Classification (NCBI taxonomy): domain Eukaryota; kingdom Metazoa; phylum Arthropoda; class Malacostraca; order Decapoda; family Portunidae; genus Portunus; species Portunus trituberculatus. The sequence goes on from NC_059301.1 coordinate 38,121,359, forward strand.
ATTTAATCGGTCTCCTTTGTATGATTCATCTCTATCTTCCTTTCCTTCTTCTATATCCATTTCTAATATTACATGGTCACTCTTTCCCAATGGGCACTTGTATCTTATATCATCGTTAATTGGTATATCCCTTGTAAAAACTAGGTCTAATCTTGCCGGCTCATCGTTTCCTCTGAATTTTGTGTTTTCCTTTACTCTTTGGACCATCAAATTATCTATCATTAGGTTCAGGAATCTATCTCCCCAGTCATCTTCCCCCATACCACTTTCATAATTTTCCCAGTCTACCTCCTTACACTTGAAATCTCCTAACAATATCACTTTTCTCCTTTCCTTAATGATTCTTGTAAGACTCCTTATTGTCTCATCTATCATGTCTCTATATTCTTGGTTAGTCCATGAGTTTGTTATTGGTGGCACATATGTTCCAATGATTGTTAACTCCTTTTTATTAATATGTGTGTGTGTGTGTGTGTGTGTGTGTGTGTGTGTGTGTGTGTGTGTGTGTGTGTGTGTGTGTGTGTGTGTGTGTGTGTGTGTGTGTGTGTATTTACCAAGTTGTATTTACCTAGTTGTGGTTTACAGGAGAGGAGTAAACTCATGGTATCCCATCTCTATATCTTTTAAAAAAATTCTCCTTAAAAGTATGCACACTCCCAGCCATTACAATCTCCTCATCAAGTTCATTCCAATTGTTCACAACTCTGTGAGGGAAACTATACTTCTTGACATCTCTTCTACAAAATCCCTTCTTCAAATTAAAACCATGTTCTCTTGTACTGCGTGTGTCTTATAGTAAAAGGTCTTCTTTATCCACATCCTTCATACCATTAACCATTCTATAACGATGTATCAAATTTCCTCTTTTCCTTCTCTCTTCTAATGCAGTGATGTCCAATTTCCTCAATCTTTCTCCATAGGTTAAAGTACTTAAATTAGGAACCATCTTTGTAATTGCTCTCTGCATTCTTTCCAACTTCATAATATTTTTCTTTTTATGAGGAAACCACATGACCACTGCATATTCTAATTTCAGTCATATCACAGAAATCAATATCCTCTTAATCATCCTTTCATCAAGATATGAAAGGCCACTCTCACCGTCTTTAATAAATTCATCATACGATTAACAATTCTATTTATATGTTTGTCTCAAGTCATGTCATCTGTAACAGTCACTACCAAATCCAATTCCTCTTTCGATATCTCCAATTTGAGACCATTCATATTATATTCATATTGTATTCTCTTTTCACTTTTACCAAACTCCATTACCCTACACTTATTCAAGTAAAATTCCATTTGCCATGTTCTACTCCAATTACTAATCTTATCTAAATCACTTTGTAGCACGAAAGTCATTCACATTTTTGACCTTCCTCATTAGTTTTGCATCATCAGCAAACAGGTTTATATAACTTTTAACTTCTTCACTCAAGTCATGAATGTAGATAACAAACATTAGTGATCCCAACACAGATCCCTGTGGGACACCACTGGACACTGGACACGTATTACTGTTCTCTTTTCTCTTGTCATTAAGATGATCCTTCATCCACTCAAGTAATCTTCCACCAATGCCTCCATACTCCTTTATCTTTCATAACAATCTTCGATGTAGTACCTTGTCAAATGCTTTTTTCAAGTCAAGATGTACCACGTCCATCCATCCATCTCTTTCTTGAATGACGTCAATCACTCGAGTAAAATTCATATTATATTCATATTGTATTCTCTTTTCACTTTTACCAAACTCCATTACCCTACACTTATTCAAGTAAAATTCCATTTGCCATGTTCTACTCCAATTACTAATCTTATCTAATCTAAATCACTTTGTAGCACGAAAGTCATTCACATTTTTGACCTTCCTCATTAGTTTTGCATCATCAGCAAACAGGTTTATATAACTTTTAACTTCTTCACTCAAGTCATGAATGTAAACAACAAACATTAGTGGTCCCAACACAGATCCCTGTGGGACACCACTGGACACTGGACACATATTACTGTTCTCTTTTCTCTTGTCATTAAGATGATCCTTCATCCACTCAAGTAATCTTCCACCAATGCCTCTATACTCCTTTATCTTTCATAACAATCTTCGATGTAGTACCTTGTCAAATGCTTTTTTCAAGTCAAGATGTACCACGTCCATCCATCCATCTCTTTCTTGAATGACGTCAATCACTCAAGTAAAATTATAGCAAATTTGTGGAGCATGACCTACCTTTCCTAAAATCAAACTGACAGTTTGTTATTACATTTTGTCTTGGAGCTCCAAGTGCTCCATCCATCTCTCTTTAACCACTCTCTTGAACAACTTCCCCACCACACTGGTCAATGACACTGGTCTATAGTTTAAAGGATTTTCTTTACCACCTCTTTTAAATATTGGCGTGATATTTGCTCTTTTCCAATTCCTTTCGTCAAGGGTGTTACCACCAAACTATAAATTTTTCCAGCTAGTTATTCTCTACATTCTTTCAAAATCCAGTTTGACACTCTGTCTGGTCCCATTGATTTATTTACATCAAGCTCCTTTAATATTCTAAAAATTTAACCATATGTCACAAAGATAATGCTTAATGAGTTACATCTAATAATTTCACCATCAGGGTTGAACTCTCTTTCCTCAGTGAAGACAACTAAAACGTTCCTCCATCACTTCTGCCATATCTCGCGCTTTCTCATAAACTGTGTCTTCAACTTTAAGCCTAGTTATCCCTTCTCTCTGTTTCATCTTACTATTTATGCGTCTAAAAAACAACTTGGGTTCATCTATGCACTTGTCAATTATATTGCTCTCATATTTCTTTCTCTCCAGCCTTACCGTCTTGACATATTAATTTCTAACTTACATATATTCATCCCATCTGTATTCAGTTTTATGCTTCCTCCATCTATTCTAAGCATTAACCTTGTCATTTTTGGCCTTAATGCATTTAACATTAAACCACACTTTCCCTTTTGTGGCTCCCGGTCCTCCTCTAGGTACAAAACTCCCGACCGGAACGTTGTAAATTTTCAAAAATTTATTCCATTTATCTTGGACATCCTCAGCCTTTTCAAAATCACTCCAATCCACCTCAGCAAAGAATTTTCTCAATTTCCTGAAATCAGCTCTAGAATATCAAGTCTTTTTACTTTATACTCCTCATTTAGTCTCATTCTCACTTAATACATAAAACGCCATTAACACATGGTCGCTTTCACCCAAGGGATTTTCACCTTGCAAATTTATAATATTGTCCATATGTTTGGTAAACACTAAATCAAGCCTATATGGTGAATCATTTCCACTAAAATTCTAAATCTAGTATCACAATCAACCCATTGAGTCAACAAGTTTTCTGTTGACTAATCTAAAAGCTTATTGCTCCAGGAGTTCTCACCTCCACTGGACATCATTATTTCCCAGTTAACTATACAATTGAAATCACCTGTAATAACCACATCAAAGTTTTTCTTAGCCACTTTGCCTAAATTTCTTAAAACATTCACCAACATCTCATTGTGCTCATCCTTTCTCTTAGCATTACTCTTTTGGGGTATGTATACACTCCAACATAATTTACATTTATATAGTTGGTACCTGAGAGAATTACCTGTATAATCTCAGCATTTCCTTCACTTCTAATTACTTCCTCCACTGTAACTTTCTTCTTAGTCAAAATCATAATTCCTCCACCTTTTTTTTTTTTTTTTTTTTTTTTTTTTTTTACGTAGGGAAGAGGGCCAGCCAAGGCCAAAAAAAAGAAAGTATGAAAAAGACCCACTTGAGCACTGGCTCTCCAAAGAGTAGAAAAGCCAAAACCATCAGCCAGAATTAGGGGAGCAAATGCCTCGATACCTCCCTCTTAAAAGAAGACAAGTTGTAGGAATTTGGAAATACAGATGCAGGGAGGGAGTTCCAGAGTTTACCAGTGAAAGGGATGAATGATTGAGCGTACTGGTTAACTCTTGCATTAGAGTTGGACAGAATAGGGATGAGAGGAAGAAACCCTTGTGCAACGTGGCCGCAGGAGGAGGGGAGGCATGCAGTTAGCAAGATCAGTAGAACAGTTACCATGAAAATAGCGATAAAATATAGAAAGGGATGCAACATTTCGGTGGTGAGAAAGAGACTGAAGACAGTTAGTCAGAGGAGGGGAGTTGATGAGACGAAGAGCTTTCGATTCCACCCTATCAAGCAAAGCTGTGTGACTGGAACCCCCCCAAACATGCGAAGAGTACTCCATACAGGGACGGATAAGGCCCTTATACAGAGTAAGCAGTTGGAGGGCGAGAAAAACTGGCGGAGACGCCTCAGAACACCTAACTTCATAGAAGCTGTTTTAGCAAGAGATGAGATGTGAAGTTTCCAGTTAAGATTATGAGCAAAGGACATTATGGAAGAGGAGACAGTTGAGTGTCATTGAAGAAGAGGGATAGTTGTCTGGAAGGTTGTGTCGAGTTGATAGATGGAGGAATTGAGTTTTTGAGGCATTGAAAACTACTAGATTTTCTCTGCCCCAATCAGAAATTTTAGAAAGATCGGAAGTCAGGCGTTCCGTGGCGTCCCCGCGTGATCTGTTAATTTCCTGAAGGGTTGGACGTCTCTGAAAGAACGTGGAAAGATGTAGGGTGGTATCATCAGCGTAGGAGTGGATAGGGCAAGAAGTTTGGTTAAGAAGGTCATTAATGAATAATAGAAAGAGAGTGGGTGACAGGACAGAACCCTGAGGAACACCACTATTAATAGGTTTAGGAGAAGAACAGTAGCCGTCTACCACAGCAGCAATAGAGCGGTCGGAAAGGAAACTTGAGAAAAAGTTGCAGAGAAGGATAGAAGCCGTAAGAGGGCAGTTTTGAAATCAAAGCTTTATGCCAGACTCTATCAAAAGCTTTTGATATGTCTAACGCAACAGCAAAAGTTTCACCGAAATCTCTAAAGAGGATGACCAAGACTCAGTAAGGAAAGCCAGAAGATCACCAGTAGAGCGACCTTGACGGAAGCCATACTGGCGATCAGACAGAAGATTGTGAAGTGACAGATGTTTGAGAATCTTCCTATTCAGGATAGATTAAAAACTTTAGACAAGCAAGAGATTAAAGCTATAGGACGGTAGTTTGAGGGGTTAGAACGGTCACCCTTTTTAGGAACAGGCTGAATGTAGGCGAACTTCCAGCAGGAAGGAAAGGTAGAAGTCGATAGACAAAGTTGGAAGAGTTTGGCCAGGCAAGGTGCAAGCACAGAAGCACAGTTTTGAGAACAATAGGAGGGACCCCATCAGGTCCATAAGCCTTCCGAGGGTTTAGGCCAGCAAGGGCATGGAAAACATCATTACGAAGAATTTTGATTGTAGACATGAAATAGTCAGAGGGAGGAGGAGAGGAGGACAAGCCCAGAATCGTCCAAGGTGGAGTTGTGAGCAAAGGTTTGAGAAAAGAGTTCAGCTTTAGAGACAGAAGAGATGGCAGTGGTGCCATCAGGATGAAATAAAGAAGGGAAAGATGAAGAAGTGAAGTTATTTGAGATGTTTTTGGCTAGATGCCAGAAGTCACGAGGAGAGTTTGAGTTTGAAAGATTTTGACATTTCCTATTTATGAAAGTGTGTTTGGCAAGTTGAAGAACAGACTTGGCATGATTCCGGGCAGAGATATAAAGTGCATGAGATTCAGGAGATGGAAGGCTCAAGTACCTTTTGTGGGCAACCTCTCTATCATGTATAGCACGAGAACAGGCTGAGTTAAACCAAGGTTTAGAAGGTTTAGGTTGAGAAAAAGAATGAGGAATGTACGCCTCCATGCCAGATACTAACACCTCTGTTATGCGTTCAGCACAAAGAGATGGGTCTCTGACATGGAAGCAATAATCATTCCAGGGAAAATCAGCATAATACCTCCTCAGGTCCCCCCAACTGGCAGAGGCAAAACGCCAGAGGCACCTTCGCTTTGGGGGATCCTGCGGAGGATTGGAAAAATAGGACAAGATACAGAAATGAGATTGTGATCGGAGGAGCCCAACGGAGATGAAAGGGTGACAGCATAAGCAGAAGGGTTAGAGGTGAGGAAGAGATCAAGAATGTTGGGCATGTCTCCAAGACGGTCAGGAATACGAGTAGGGTGTTGCACCAGTTGCTCTAGGTCATGGAGGATAGCAAAGTTGAAGGCTAGTTCACCAGGGTGGTCAGTGAAGGGAGAGGAAAGCCAAAGCTGGTGGTGAACATTGAAATCTCCAAGAATGGAAATCTCAGCGAAAGGGTAGAGGGACAGAATGTGCTCCACTTTAGAAGTTAAGTAGTCGAAGAAATTACTATAGTCAGAAGAGTTAGGGAAGAGATAAACAGCACAGATGAATTTAGTTTGAGAGTGACTGTTAAGTCGTAGCCAGATGGTGGAAAATTTGGAAGACTCAAGAGCGTGGGCACGAGAGCAAGTTAAGTCGTTGCGTACATAGACGCAACATCCAGCTTTGGAATGAAAATGAGAATAGAGAAAGTAGGAGGAACAGAGAAGGGCTACTGTCAGTTGCCTCAGACAGCTGTGTTTTGGTGAGGAAAAGAAGATGAGGTTTAGTAGAGGAGAGGTGGTGTTCCACAGATTGAAAATTAGATCTAAGACTGCAAATGTTGCAGAAGTTAATGTAGAAAAAGTTGAGGGAGGTGTCAAGGCATTTGTGGTCTTCAACAGGAGAGGTGTCCGACCTGGGGACATTTTTGGTCCCCTCCCAGAGGGGACTCCGGCGTTGTTTATTTCGGGTCCCATTTTTCTTTTAAATTTTGATTTGGAGTGAAGGGTGTATGTGTGGTAAGTGCATGTAGTTTTGTGTGAAGAAGGAGAGCTGTCTTTAGAGGGTAGGCTGCGCCTACCCCCTTGAGTTGTGAGACACAAAGGGAAACATTCAACGAGATCACAACTAGCTTTAATGGAAGGTTCACAGCACCTCCTAAACTAGTGCTATTAGATCTCACTGGGGAGTGTCCGGTTTAGATCGGTGTTGTCATATCTCCGGTAAATATGCATGAAACACTGATTTTTATGTTGTGTAGTATTGGGAACATGTACATCAATATTAGACATTCATCCCCATTCTAGTCCCCAACCCTGCCATGCAATTACAATTTCAACTAAAACTTATGAGTGTTATTCTGGCGTCATTTTTTGCTCCATAACCTTCATTTTCATGTGGCAAAGACACGTTACAATACGAAACATTTCTACATCACTAGATTTTTTTATATCATCTTTCGTTTATGTTTTATGAATTTTTATCAAAATCTGTTTTTCTTTTTACTATTTTTTGACCAATAAATATCAATATAAAATTCCAGGTCACATACATAAAAGAAAATAGCGACATGAATTGAAAGAAGTATTCCTCTCCTTTCTAGTTTTTGTTTCATTGAAATCAAGTTAAAATTGGCTTCAAAATAGATTTTAGAAGGGGAATTACTTTTGTTTTGAGATACGGGCCAATAAAGTTTATCGATCGATCTCGATCCCGTTACAACACACTAGGAAGTTTTTTTCAGGTTTACTATATGTTCTTTTTTATTATCTACAATCTCATAATACAATTAGATGTATATGAGGCTCCTAGTCCCCTCCTGTCAATATGTTGGTCCTGAAAAAGGCTTTTCTTCCGACATCCAGCTCTCACTTTTTCTGGTTGTGATGTGTTCTTGAAGTTGCATGTTGTGCAGTGCATAGTTATGGTGTTCTCATACACATCAGGCTAAAAACTGTAGTCAAAGGCAGGATCTGGGCATGAATAACAAGAGGAAAGAAGATTTTTCAGCCTCCTTTTCGTCAGCATAACAAGCTTGTCGTCATTTTCCACATCTTCATTTCCTTTCTCAATATTTTGTAGAAGGGCTTCTCTAATTGTGAGTAATGAGGCCTTTTCTTCTTCATTTCCTTGTCTTTGTTCTGCTGAGATGTGGTGGGCTGTGGTGTGGCGGTGGTGAGGGTGGTGGTGGTGGTGATGGGTGACGCGAGAATGTGTACTGGAGCATCTGAGGTGTCAGGTTCAACACGCTCTTTATTCTTTGCACTTCCATAATCATATTCCAGGCGTCCTTCCTCTGCTTATTCCTCTTAGACACCCGTACCATGGTTGGCAGTAGGTGGAAAACAAGATGCAGTTAATAAATTACATGCTGTTTAGCAGTGAAGGGAGGGTAGTGAGACGCAGCAACAACCTCATTCTCTGATAGCTTTCACTCTACTGAGTCTCGCTGGTGCCTTGGTTGACGCCACTCATAAACTTTCAGTGTTGCCGTATCTTGTCCACCAAAAATGTTAAGATTTTTGCCTTTTTTTCGTAGTTATTGAGGAAAAAAACTGATTCTGTTCATGCAAACAAATCCACGTGGTTGAGTACAGGACCTTTAAATAGCATTTAAATGGAAACCAGTGCACATTTCGCCACAAAACTTTGTGAAATAATAGCTAACGTTTATGTATCATCGCTAGAACGATGATAGTGGTTGTTGAATAGTTTATAGGAGCTGCATCAAGTGGCGTGATATTCTTGTGTATATTTATGTACTCATTATTTCATTTAGTTTATGTATTCCATTATATTTGTATTATTCCTGTACTTGGATCATGTATTGTATATTCTATTGTATTTTATATTGTATCTTTACTGGAACTATTCGCATCTGCGCATATCGATGTTCACTTGTTTGGGTGAGCGGTTTGGGTAGGTGGCTGTCCTGTCCTCGGCCGGCACTCTGGTCCGTGACTGTGAGGGGTGAGGTGGATTGTGCCCGATAATGCAGGTATTTGTCACACTGCTGTATATATTTTGGTGATTTCTGATTATAGTGAGATGGGTTAATGTGTATATAACATGGCCTCATTCTTTGGGTGTTATAATGAGGGATTTCTGGATCATTATTGTTGACTTGGTATTGGTGTTACAGCGGCCGAGGTGGTGATAGCGGGTTGGGACTAGACTCCTGCCCAGGGGGCATTTTGGTACCTATTTCACACTAGAAAGCCTGGAGCATTACTATGTGAGTTTGATTTTATTAGTCTGTCTGGATATTGATAGGTATTGTATCTGGGTACAATATATTACCATGTACATTGCCATGTTTATTATTGAGAAATTTATCTATTTTTATTTTCATGTATGTCAATGGATTAATCTGTGGATTCGTAAGGGGCAAGGCCTGATTTTGCGCCGAGTATTGATTTGTAATATGTTCACAGGTTGAAATAAATTATTACAGCAGTCCATGAGCTTTGGTGTGAGATACTGCTGTAAGTCCTTCTGAGAACGTTTGTGAAATTGGAGCAATTCTAGAAGCTTTTTGAAGCCATTTGCAAAGGTAAATTACTTAGTAATTGGAATGAATATCTTCTCAGTCTTCTGATTCTTGTAATTTATTTGAAATTCTTACTTCTTACTTCTTTAGTAACCATTTGGTCTTGTGCATTTTCATTATTAATTTTATTGACGATATTTTGATGATCAAAAATATTTCTAAAATTATTACAATTGTAAAACACACAAAATATTAGCAAAAGAAACTCATTTTGTTGTGTATGTTTCTCTTTAATTAAATCTGACATCCTTTGATATTAATTCATTACACATTAGTAGACCAATTCAGAAAAATGAGCTTTCACCTAATCTTTTCAATTAAATAGAAAACGTTTATTTTATTCTAAATTTCTAGGTTGTGGCTTATTACCACAGAAAACAGTATTCAGTGACATACAGTAATCACCAAGGAAACTTAATACGCCGTATTATATCAATTTGGTATCATCAATATCTTATATCGAATATATCACTAAGTAGTAAATTCCTTTTAGGTATCGGAAGTATCGGCATAAAATAAGCCGATACCGATACCCAAAAAATGGGCCGATACTGCCGATTCCGATACCGATGCATCGGTACATCTCTACTAGACATTGCCAAATTCTTCATCACCGGACAACCTACATGACCTATTAAGACAAGCTCTGCCTGGGCCAGAGTTGCAAACCTGATTTCAACCAGTCTAACTTTATTAGCCTAAAATTTACCAATTCTGAAGAAATCCTCCATCTGTTGTACCTCATTTGTATCTTCTCCAGCCACCTTCTTTATTACTTTATTCAATGTATTCTTTTACTTTTTCTCTCTTTTCTTTCTATTTACATTTTCTTATTTTAGACCAAATACACCAACCTATTTATACTTCTCCACAGTATTTCTAACTAGTTTCTCCTCTTCCTTGATAACTTTAACCACTTCCTGCTTCAAATCTTGTTCATCCTTCTGCTCCTCAATAATCGAAAAATTTTTCAGGCTCCTTCTCCTTATTACAAACAGTAATCCATTGATTTTTATGCTCCTCAACACTTTTCATGCTCTCTTTAATTTCGTCCTTAACTTTTTGCACTATTTCCTCCTTTAATTTAACATTAGCGTCCTCCACCAAGGTCAATTTAGCTTCCACAGCTGTTAACCTCTCAATAACTTTAACCTGGTTCAACTCTTGCACCTTGATTTCTTCCAACAACCCTTTCCAATTCAAGAACTCTTCTTCCTTGAAGCCTAATTTTCAACTCACATGATATAATGCCATCATCATTATCATCAAAACCATGAAGTAGGCAGAGCCTCGGCCAATTGTAAACAAAGCCAGCTGGCACCAAAAACATTTAGAGACGGGACTCCTTTAGTACATCATTTACTGCACTATATTACCTTCTCTCTCTTTTATACCACCACTAGGCGATCCAGAATCCACTCTTCCTCCGTCTGTAGTCTCCAGTGTTCACAGAATTGCTAATGTGTGTAATTCACCTCACTAGCTTGCTGGTCACCCAGCCAGTCCTCCCCATTACGGAGCAAGCTCAGAGGTCATAGACCGATCTTCGGGTAGAACTGTGTGTATTTACCTAATTCTACTTTTACAGGGCCTGGGCTTTACACTTATGTGGCCCCGTCTCATATCTAAAACTTCCTTTCTTCCGTTCTTATATATGTTCTTATAATTATGTTGTGTGTGTGTGTGTGTGTGTGTGTTTCACTGTTTGATCAGCTGCAGTCTCTGACGAGACAGCCAGATGTTACCCTACGGAACGAGCTCAGAGCTCATTATTTTCGATCTTCGGATAGGCCTGAGACCAGGCACACACCACACATCAGGACAAGAAGGTCACAACTCCTCGATTTACATCCCATACCTACTCACTGCTAGGTGAACAGGGGCTACACGTGAAAGGAGATACCCAAATATCTCTACCTGGCCAGGGAATCGAACCCCGGTCCTCTGGCTTGTGAAGCCAGCGCTCTAACCACTGAGCTACCGTGTGTGTGTGTGTGTGTGTGTGTGTGTGTGTGTGTGTGTGTGTGTGTGTGTGTGTGTGTGTGTGTGTGTGTGTGTGTATGGTGTGTGTGTGTGTGTGTGTGTGTGTGTGTGTGTGTGTGTGTGTGTGTGTGTGTGTGTGTGTGTGTGTGTGTGTGTGTGTGTGTGTGTGTGTGTGTGTGTGTGTGTGTGTGTGTGTGTGTGTGTGTGTGTGTGTGTGTGTGTGTGTGTGTGTGTGTGTGTGTGTGTGTGTGTGTGTGTGTGTGTATTTACCTAATTGTATTTACCTAATTGTAACATACGGAAAAGAGCTATGCTCGTGTTGTCCCGTCTCCATATCTATTAATGTCCAGCTTTTCTTAAAATCATGAATATTCCTTGCGTTGACCACTTCCACGTCTAAACTATTCCATGCTTCCACCCTTCTATGAGGAAGCTATATTTTTCACATCTCTCCTATAAGTGGCCATTTTAGTTTTTCCCATGCCCTCTCGACATTCTTCCATTCCACATACACAGATCTTCCCTATCCATTTTTCCATGCCAATCATCACTCTGTATATTGCTATCAGGTCTCCCCTTTCTCTTCTGTTTTCCAGGGTTGGAAGTTGCATTCTTTTCAGTCTGTCTTCATAAGTCAAATCTCTTAAGTCAGGCACCATTTTGTTGCAGCCCTCTGTACTTTCTCTAGTTTCCTTATGTGTTTCTTTAAGTTCGAGCCCACTGTATTGTTGCATATTCAAGCCTCGGTCTTATCATTGCAGTAATTATTTTCTTCATCATTTCTTCATCTAGATATCGAACGCCACTCTTATGTTCCTCAATAAGTTCAATACTTCTCCAATTATTTTGTTTATATGTCTCTCTGGCGATAGGTCATTGGTAATTGTCACCCCAAGGTCTTTTTCTTCATGACTGGTTTTATGTCTTCATTTCCTATCTTGTACATACTCCTGATTCTTCTTTCACTCTTGCCAAACTCTATTTTCTTGCATTTTGTCGTGTTGAACTCCATTTGCCATGTACAGCTCCATTTCCATATTCTGTCCAAGTCTTCCTGGAGTAGTTCGCAATCTTTGTCACATCTCACTTTTCTTAACAATTTTGCATCGTCTGCAAATAGGCTCACATAACTGGACACCCCATCCACCATGTCATTTATGTAGACTGCGAACATTACTGGTGCCAACACTGATCCCTGTGGAACTCCACTCTCCACCAATCCCCATTCTGATGGTCTGTCCTTAATTATTGTTCTCATTTCTCTTCCTACCAAAAGTCTTCCATCCATTTTAGTAAACTGCCATGCACTCCTCCTACCATTTCAAGTTTCCAGATCAGTCTCTGGTGTGGTACCTTATCAAAGGCCTTTTTTAAATCCAGATATATTCCATCAGCCCAACCATCTCTTTCCTGTATTACATCTATCACCCTCGAATAGTAACATATCAGGTTTGTCGTGCATGAACGCCCTTTCCTAAAACCAAATTGACACTCACAAAGTATGTCATTTTTCTCCAAGAAGTCTGTCCATCTAGTCTTCACCACCCTCTCACACATCTTAGCTACCACACTTGTAAGTGACACTGGTCTATAGTTCAATGGGTCTCTCTTGTTACCTGATTTATAGATTGGGACAATGTTAGCTCTTTTCCAGTCTTGGGGCACTACACCTTCCCTTAATGAGGCATCAATTACTTCACAAACTTTTTCTGCCAATTGCTCCTGCATTCTCTTAAAATCCATCCTGATACCCCATCAGGTCCCACAGCTTTTCTCACTTCTAAACTCCCCATCATGTTCTTGATCTCCTCCACCGTTACTTGAAACTCCTTCATAATCCCTTTCTGTTCCATTACCAGTGGTTTGTCAAAAGCAGTCTCCTTTGTGAATACCTTCCGAAAGCATCCATTCATAGCCTCTGCCATTTCCTGGGATCTTCACTGCATACTCCATTTACTTCTAAACTTTCAATACTTTCTCTATTTTTGATGTTGTTGTTCACATGTCTGTAAAAAGCCTTGGTTGGTCTTTACATTTATCAATTATATCCTTTTCTTGTTTCTTTCTTTCTTCTCTTCTAATCAACACATATTCATTTCTTGCTCTTTTGTAACTTTCCACTGCTTAATCCGTCTTTTCCTTCTCCACCTCTTCCATGCATCCTCTTTTCTTGTTCTAGCCTTTTCACATCTATCGTTAAACCAGTCCTGCTTTCCAACTTCTCTATGTTGTCTTATTGGTACAAATTTTTCTCACCTTCTTTGTATATTTTTATAAATTCCTTCCACTTTTCATTTGCTCCTTAGCACTCTTGAATTTCATCCAATTTGTCTCTTGAAAGAATTTCTTTAGGTTTCCAAAATCTGTCTTGGCATAATTCCATCTTCCCACTTTATATTCTTCATTTCTTCTAGATTTCTCTTCGTCTATCACCTTGAACTCCAAAACTGCATGATCACTCTTTGCTAAAGGGCACTCCACCCTCATCTCCTCAATGACCATTGGCTCTGTACTAAAGACCAAGTCCAGTCTTGACGATGCTCCTCTCCTCCAAACCTAGTATCTTCTTTGACCCACTGAGTTAACACATTTTCCATTGCCAGTGTCAATAGTGTATTTCCCCATGTTGTCTCTGATCCTTCCATTGACCAGTCCTCCCAACACACCTCTTTACAATTAAAATCTCCCATCATTATAGTTCGTTCACAGCCACCCAACATTTCTTCCAGACATGTTCCTGTATCACTTATCATTTCTTCATATTCCTGTACTGACCATGCATTTGTCTTAGGTGGTACGTACACCACTATGTAGTGCCTCTTTTTCCTTCATTAGTTTCTGCTCTGATCTTTAGCACTTCTGCCTTTCCCATACCTTTTTCACTTGATCCACCTTTATATCTTTTTAACCAGCAACATCACTCCTCCTCCCATCTTACCTACTCTATTTCTTTTCCAAACGTTATATTTCCTTCTCCAACCTTCATCAGGTCTTCTCCCTCTCTCAGTTTTGTTTCAGTAAGACCCACAATATCTGGGTTCTTGTCCCTCAAGTAATCGTTGAGTTCTAAAATCCCGATATCACTCCATTTATGTTGGAATACATTACATTTCGCTCATATGTAAGTTTCTTTAGTCCTTTCTTGCTGTACTTTTCTGGGTTATGAACCACTTCCTCAGTCTCATATCCAAGATTCTCCAGAAAAACTCTTTCTTCTCCTCTTCTGTCCTCTCTTCATTTTTTTCAAAGCCTCCTTTCTCAACTCATTTAACATTTCTCTTTCCTTTTCACCGAGATCTCTTCTCAACCAAATCTTCCTTGTTGTTTCCTGCTGGGCTAGCCTCCATGACTTCTCCACCAATTCATCTACATCCTTTTGTGACTTAAGTTTGATTCTTATTGGCCTCATACCTTCTCTTGTGAACTTTCCAATTCTATGGAAGTCCTCTATTTCTTGTACTAGGTCTTTTCCTCCTCCTGCACCACATTAATGATATTATTTATCACCTTTTTATGTTTTCTCTCTCTCCATTTTACTCGGTGTCTTATCCTCCTCCACACCAAATATCACCACACATCTCTTTTTGTCTACAGTTTCCCTCACCAATGTCTCATTTGACTTAATAACCTTCACCACTTTCTCAGCTATCTTCTCTTCTATGATCTGTTGATCTATAATTTCAGCAAGGCCCAAAGTTTTCTCCCTGACTCTTTGATTTCCTTTTCCAGACTTGCAACTTTGTAATTTACCTCCTTTCTTTCCACTTCCTGACTTTTTTTCCATTCAGCCTGCTTCTCCATCACTTTTCCTAGAGATTCTCCACATTTTTCGCAATTCACTTTAATTAGCTTAACTTCCTCTTTCAATGCTGCATTTTCCTTCTTCATATCGGCACAGTCTTTCTTTACATTGTCATAACTCGTTTCCAGGCCCTCATACTTTTCAAACAGTTTTCAATTTTACCTTCTAACTCCAGAATTTTCTTCACATAAGCGCTCTTCTCCATTATTCCTTGAAACCCTGTGAAGTCTGATTCCTCTTTCGAGTTCACGGCCGCCATGTTGCGCAGACGTAAACAAACCAGCTGATGGCTCAAACGCAGGCTACAGTTTATATTTACCTTCACTGGACATTATTTTGCTAATCAACAGTTAACATGACTATATGGAGACGGGACAAACATTACCAGCTCCTTTCCCACCTTGGTTACTCTTAGGCAATGGTAACTGTAGAATTATAGATGATTGCTCTAGAGCTCAGCGACCACCTCCGCCATCGACGATGTCCCGTGTGTGTGTGTGTGTGTGTGTGTGTGTGTGTGTGTGTGTGTGTGTGTGTGTGTGTGTGTGTGTGTGTGTGTGTGTGTGTGTGTGTGTGTGTGTGTGTGTGTAGTTGTATTCACCTAGTTGTAGTTTTACAGGGCCTGGGCTTTCTGCTCGTGTGGCCCCGTCTCCATATCTACACTTATCCAGTCTTACTTTAAAAGTATGCACACTCGTTGCAGACACTACTTCTTCATTTAAACTGTTCCACGTCTCAATACATCTTTGCAGGAAACTATATATTTTAACATCTCTCAGACATCTTCCTTTTCTCAGCTTTTTACTATGCTATATTGTGCTTCGAATGTCATATTCTTCTGTCAGGATTAGTTTCTCATTATCCACTTGGTCCATTCCGTTGATCAATTTATAAACTTGTATCAGATCTCCACTCTCCCTTCTTTGTTCCAGGGTTGGTAGATCCATAGCCTATAGTCTCTCCTCATATGTCATCCTTCAAATTCTGGAACTATTCTTGTAGCCATTTTTTGTAGTCTCTCCAACTTCCTTATGTGTTTCTTTTTATGAGGGGTCCACACTACTCCTGCACATTCCAATCTGGGTCTTATTATTGTACTTATCAATTTCCTCATCATTTCTTTGTCCATGTAGTGAAATGCTACTCCAATATTCCTTAGCAAATTATATGTTTCTCTAAAAATTCTATCAATATGGCTTACCGGTTGATTGTTTTCTTCCATCGTCACTCCTAAGTCCTTTTCCTTTTTAACTTTCTCCAGTTCTACTCCATCTCCCATCTTATAGATTCACACGGGTCATCTTTCACTCTTTCCCATTTCCATGACATAGCTTTTGTTCACACTGAATTCCATTTCCCACTTTCTACTCCATTCCCAGATCTTATTTAGGTCTTCTTGCAGTATTTCACAATCTTTCTTTTGCTTTATAACTCTGCACAGTTTCATATCATCTGCAAACATATTTATGTAGCTGTTCACTTCTTCTGGCATGTCGTTAATAGAAATGAGGAAAAGTATTGGTGCCAATACTGACCCCTGTGGCACTCCGCTTTCTACTGCTCTCCACTTGAACTTCATATCTTTAACTACCGTCCTTATTTCTCTCCCCCTCAAATAAGTTTCTATCTATCTCAATGTGCTTCCTTTTAAGCTACCCTTCTCCTCTAACTACCATAGAAATGTTGCATGTGGCACTTTGTCAAATGCCTTTTTTAAATCCAAATAAATACAGTCAACCAATTCCTCTCTCTCTTGTACTCTATAAACTATTCTAGAATAGAAACTCAATAAATTGGTTACACACGACTGCCTTTTTCCAAAACCAAATTGGCTATTTGATATTAATTTATTGTCTTCAAGGAACTCGATCCATTGTTTCTTTATTATTCTTTCACACATCTTGCACATTACACTAGTTAGTGATACTGGTCTGTAATTTAAAGGTTCTTCCTTCCTTCCGCTCTTATATATGGGAACCACCTCAGCTCTTTTCCATTCTACTGGTACTGTTCCATTTTCTATTGAGCACTTTATAATGTTGTATATAGGACTTGCTAGTTCTTCCCTACATTCTTTCAGTATTCTGCCTGAGACTTCATCCGGTCCCATTGCCTTCTCTTCATCCAGTTCCTCCATTAACTCTTTTATTTCAAGCTTGGTTACTTTAATCTCTTTCATATAGACTGTCTCTCTATTACCCTGTGGCCTTTCAAATTTGGATTCCTTAGTAAAGACCTCCTGGAATTTACTATTTAATAGTTCTGCCATACTTTTTGGGTCTTTCACCATCCCGTTCTCTCCTTTTAACCTTTCTATCGTTTCTTTTTTGCCGAATAATTCCATTTATGAATCTGTAGAACAATTTTGGTTGCTCCTTACATTTTTTCGACAATGTCCTTTTCAAAGTTCTTTTCCTCTTCCTTCCTCGCCTTAACATATTCATTTCTCGCTGCCTTGAAGTTTTCCTTATTTACTGGATTTCTATTTCTCCTCCACCTTTTCCATGCTCCATCTCTTTTCTCCTTTGCCCTAGCACAACTTGCATTAAACCAATATTTCTTTCCTCCTTCTTTAGGTCTATATTTCAGGACATATTCCCTGACTCCTGTTTTGTATATTTCCAAAAATAAGTTATACTTCTCTTGCATCGTCTCTGAGTTTTCCATCTCCTCCCAGTTTACGTTTCTAAAATAGTTCTTGAGATTCTCAATATCAGGCTTTCTGTAATTTAATTGGTCTCCTTTGTATGAATCGTCTCTATCTTCCTTTCCCTCTTCTATATCCATTTCTAATATTACATGGTCACTCTTTCCCAATGGGCACTTATATCTTATATCACCATTCATTTGTATACCCCTTGTAAAAACTAGGTCCAATCTCTGCTCTTGTTTCCTCTGAATCTTGTGCATTCCTTTACTCTCTGGTCCATCATATTGTCTATCATTAGGTTCAGGAATCTTTCTCCCCAGGCTTCTTTCCCCATACCACTTTCATAATTTTCCCAGTCCACTTCTTTACAGTTGAAATCTCCTACTAATATCACTTTTCTCCTTTCTTTAATGATTCTTGTTAGACTCCTTATTGTGTCATCTATTATGTCTTAATGTTCTTGATTGGTCCATGAATTTGTTTTTGGTGGCACATATGTTACCATGATTGTGTGTGTGTGTGTGTGTGTGTGTGTGTGTGTGTGTGTGTGTGTGTTTTTGTGTGTGTTGTGTGTGTGTGTGTGTAATTCACTGTTTGATCTGCTGCAGTCTCTCAGACAGCCAGACTTTACCATACAGAACACTCAGAGCTCATTATTTCCGATCTTATAGGTCTGAGACCAGGCACACACACACACACAACAAGGTCACAACTCCTCGATTTACATCCACTACCTACTCACTGCTAGGTGAACACTACGTGACTTAGACACACCAAATATCTCCACTTGAACCCCGGTCCTCTCTTTAGCCAGTGCTCTAACCACTGAGCTACCGGGCCTTTGTGTGTGTGTGTGTGTGTGTGTGTGTGTGTGTGTGTGTGTGTGTGTGTGTGTGTGTGTGTGTGTGTGTGTGTGTGTGTGTATTTTACCTAGTTGTAGTTTTACAGGGCCTCTTTATGCTCTGTCTTCTCCATATCTACACTTATCCAATTTTTCTTTAAAACTATGCACACTCATTGCTGACACCCATTCTTCACTAAAACTGTTCCAAGTCTCAACACATCTTTGCAAGGAAACTATATTTTTTAACATCTCTCAGACATCTTCCCTTCCTCAGTTTTTTACTATGCGATCTTGTGCTTTGAATGTCATATTCTTCTCTCAGGATCAGTTTCTCATTATCCACTTAATCCATTCCATTGATCAATTTATAAATTTGTATCAGATCCCCTCTCTCCCTTCTCTGTTCCAGGGTTGGTAGATCCATAGCCTTTCTCTCCTCATATGTCATCCCTTCAAACTCTGGAACCATTCTTGTAGCCATTTTTGGTAGTCTCTCCAGCTTCCTTATGTTTCTTTTTATGGGGGGTCCACACAACTCCTGCATATTCCAATCTGGGTCTTATTATAGTACTTATCAATTTCTTCATCATTTTTCATATAATATATATATATATATATATATATATATATATATATATATATATATATATATATATATATATATATATCCTTGCAACCTTCCGTGTGTGTGTGTATTTACCTATTTACCTATTTGTGTATTACAGGGCCCGAACTAAGCTCTCTGTGACCTGTCTCCTTGTCCATTCCTGTCATATCTCTCTTTCATCTGATTGACACACACGTCAACGACATCACTGCTCAGTTTATTCCACTTATCAATGCTACGATGCGGGAAACTGTATTTTCTCACGTCATTTAGACAGATGTCCTTTATTAGCTTTTTTCCATGTCCTCGGAGATGATTACTTGTGGTCACCTTTATCAACTCTCTATCCAGTATGTCAATCTTGTTCACCAATTTATACATAGTTATCATGTCTCCTCTTGTTCTTCTCTCTTCTAATGTGGTCAGCCCCAGCTTCCTCAGTCTTTCCTCATAGTCTAACTCCTGAGTCCTGGTACCATCCTTGTTGCCAGCCTCTGTACCCTTTCCACCTTCTTCACATTTTTCTTCATATGCGGTGACCAGACACATGCTGCATATTCTAACTGGGGTCTTATTAAGGTACATAATATCTTCTTCATCATTCCTTCATCTAGGTAGTGGAATGCAAGGCCAATATTTTGAAGCATGTTGTATGTTTTCCAAAAAATCTTGTTAATGTGTTTCTCCGGTGACAAAGTGTTTTGCAGTTACTCCTAAGTCTTTCTCCTCATTGGTCTCTTTAATTTTCTCATCACCCAGCCTGTAATCCCTGTTTGGTCTGTATCTACTTCTTCCCATTTTCATAACATGGGTCTTGTCTATATTAAATTCCATCTGCCACTCCTTACTCCACTCATATATTTTATCAAGATCTTCCTGTAACTTGTTACAATCTTCCACATTCTTTACTCTCCTCATAATTTTAGTATCGTCCGCAAACATGTTCATGTAACTGTCAATTCCTACTGGCATATCATTAACATAAATCAAAAACATGATGGGACCCAGCACTGACCCTTGTGGAACTCCACTGGTTGCCTTCTTCCACTCGGACTTCCTTCCTCTTACCACTGTTCTCATTTCTCTTCCCATTAAGTAATTTTCCATCCATTTTGCTAGTTTATCATTTACTCCTCCAATCTTCTTTAGTTTCCAAATCAGTCTATTGTGTGGTACTTTATCAAAGGCCTTTCTCAAGTCCAGGTAGATAGCATCCACCCATCCCTCTCTATGTTGTAGTATGTCAGTCACTCTTGAATAAAAACATAATAAATTGGATACACACGATCTTCCTTTTCTGAAACCAAACTGCCTTTCACTCAGAATGTTTTCACTTTCTAGATACTCAGCTTTAATTACTTCTTCACATACCTTGCACAATATACTAGTCAACGATACTGGTCTATAATTTAGCGGTTCCATTCTACTACCATTCTTATATATAGGCACAATGTCAGCTCTTTTCCACTCTTTCAGGACTAATCCTGTTCGTATGGAGGTTTCCACAATATCAAATACGGGGTTCAACAATTGATCCTTACATTAATTTAGCAACCTCCCAGATATGCCATCAGGCCCCATTGATTTATTAATATCCAGATTGCTTATAATTTTCCTTACATCTTCCTTAGTAACCATGATGTCCTGCATTTGCTTTATTTCCGTAGGCCTTCCTCCCATAAAATGCTCCTCCTTTGTAAACACTTTGCAAAAGTTGTCGTTCAAAATTTCAGCTATATCTCCAGCATCCTCATATACTTCTTCCCGTTTTTACCTTTTCTATTGCCTCCCTTTTATTTAGTTTTCCATTTATGAATTTGTAAAACATTTTTGGGTCACTATCACAGTTTTCCACCACCCTCTGTTCATATTCCTTCTGTGCTGTTCTCCTTACTTCAACATATCTATTCCTTGCTGTTTTGTAGACTTCTCTTGATAATACATCACTGTTTTTCTTAAGTTTCTTCCATGCCTTTTCTTTGTTCTTTTTGCTTCTTCACAATTTCTATTAAACCACTGTTTATTATTTAAAGTCCTCTTTCTGTGATATGGCACAAACTTTTCACAGCAGAGTTATACAAATCCATAAATTTATCGTATTTCAATTGCATATCCCTTTCCTGGTATACCACGGACCAGTCAATTTCATTAAAGAACTCCCTTATATGGTTATAATTTGCCCTAGTATAATTTAATTTTTCCTCCCTCGTTCCACAATCTTATTCGTGCTTAATTCCATATCCAGCTCAAAGCTTAGGACATCATGATCGCTTTTCCCAAGGGACATTCATGTTCAATTTCCTCTTTTAGAGATTCCCTGGTAAATACCAAATCCAACCTTGCTGCAACATCTTGTCCCCTGCACCTTGTTGGTGATCTCACCCACTGTGTCATCAAGTTATTTGTTGCTACCTTTAACAATTCTTCTGCCCACTCACCACCGTTCACCACTGTAGTCTTCCCACACTATTTCTTTGCAATTAAAGTCTCCAACTATCATCACTCTATCCTTTCTGATGAGTTCTTGCTTCATTCTGTCTAGAGTATTTCTCATCACCATTTGGTACTGTTCATATTCCCAAGCACTGGTTCTGGGTGGTATGTATACTGTTATAATATTAATGTCCCTCTTGCCATCTGTTATAAGCATACTTATCACTTCCTCATTTCTCTTACTATAGTTCACCTCCTTCACTATCAGATCTTCCTTAGTAAGAACCATTATACCACCACCTCCTTTATTTTTCTATCATTTCTCCATACTTTGTAGTGTTTTACAACAAACCAGTCTAGCTTTATTTCGGCCTTAGCTTTGTTTCCACTACACACATTATGTCCAGTTCATTATTTCTTAGGTAATCCATACATTCTAGCCTCTTAGACAGAAATCCATCTATGTTCGTGTAAGTCACTTTTATTCCATTCCTAGTCTCATTCTTCCATGTAATGCCTATTCCGTCTGTTTTATCCACCACTTCTTTAGCCTCCCATTTCTCATCCTCCAAAAAAACTTGGTCTTTTCCTCCTCTGTTCTTTCGTCATTCCTCTCCTTCACTTCAGTTACAAGCTCCTTCATTTTCATTCGCTCATCTTGTGACATATTTCTTCTTATGTAAATTGTTTTGGTTTCCTCAGAGTCCTTAAGTTTCCAAGCCCTCCTCAACAAGGCCTCCGCTGCCACCTGAGACTTTAATTTCAATTTTAATGGTCTATTCTTGCCTTCCTCAAAAGCTCCCAATCTCACACTTTCTTCTACCTCAGCATATAGGTCCTCTTCTTCCACAGAGATCTTGTTCAGTAAAGACTTAATCCTGTCATTTTCCTTATCCCTCCTGTCCTGCCAGTTCCTGTTAGT
Organism: Portunus trituberculatus; assembly: GCF_017591435.1. Classification (NCBI taxonomy): domain Eukaryota; kingdom Metazoa; phylum Arthropoda; class Malacostraca; order Decapoda; family Portunidae; genus Portunus; species Portunus trituberculatus. The sequence goes on from NC_059301.1 coordinate 38,143,923, forward strand.
TTCCTCCCTCAATCCTATTATGATCACACATTTTTCTTTTCAGCAATATCTCTCACCACATACTCATTTTCCTTTAGTGCCTTTACCATTTCCTCTCGTAATCCCTTTATTTTCCTCTTCCTGCTTTTTACTATCTCCTAAACGACCTTTGTACCTCCTGATGTTCATGGTTCACTTCTTTCATCCTGGTATCAATTAGATTAAGGCATTCCTCCTTCCTCAAGTTCCCTTCGGATATTTTTATCTCCATTTCCATGAGTTTAGCCTTCATCTCTTCACATTGTTTCCTTAGTTGTTGGTTTTCTTTCTCCATCTCTACTTTTTCCTTCAATAGCTCTTTTTTCGCTGACGTTTTTTGAACGAATCGTTCTCGGCTAGAACTCTATCCAGTTTTTCTTCTATGGACAAAATGTTTAGGAACTTACTTTCCAGTGCCTGGATTCTTGCATCCATATCTAGTTTCTCCAGTCCTTTTGGCGTAGTAATAAAACCTTCAAAGTCTCTAGCTTGTCTAGACGCCATTTTTGTTATCGTCAGCTGATTACGGCCAAAACAATCACCGCCCACACTCTCCTCTCAGGGATCACTCTCCATATCCCTCACTTTCAACACTAAGCGACAGTAGGACATTAACAGGACACTAACTTAGAGTTACCCGGGCCCTGTAACACCATAGGTATTATCCTTCTTCCGTCCGCGGAGACGAGCCGTCCTCTCTCAGCGACGTGTGTGTGTGTGTGTGTGTGTGTGTGTGTGTGTGTGTGTGTGTGTGTGTGTGTGTGTGTGTTTATTTAGTTGCATTTTAAGGGAGGGGATCTATGTTCATGCTGTCCCATCTTTGTATCTTTTAGTGTCTAGCAAAGTCTTAATATCATATATCGTCTTTGCACACACTACCACTTTGTCCAGTTCGTTCAATGTGTCCACTACCCTGTGGGGGATGCTGTTCTTGATATTTCTTCTGCACTAATTATCTTTTTTGATTTTCTTTTCATGTCCTCTATTATCCCTTACATCTTATCTTATAAATTTTTCCATGGCAATAACATCCACAGTAAGTCCTCATTATACATTACATGTACATTCCTGAAAACCTTACCGCAAATCGAAATGACCGTATACCAAACCCATTATAACATGTAATAATAGGGGATGTGTTCCAGCATGTCGAAAGTCACCCCTACAGACATGAAAATACATGAAAATAGTCATATAAAAAAATGTAAAGTACTGCACAAAAGAAATACAGAAAATGTTTTTATTTACCTTTCACTCGCCATGTATTCTATCAGATGATATCCCTCCCGAGGCTAAGGGGCAGTAGAAATTTCAGGCCTTACTCATAATATCCACAAAAAACATGCCGTAAGGATTTCACTTGTGTTCAGTAGGAAACGCAGGAAGAGACTGATTGTTGTGGTGGCTGTGCGGTATGGTGGCACAACAGTACGGTGTAAACAAAACACAGTGGATACCGTATGTGAATTTTTCTTACCGTAAATCGAATTGAGGGTAGTAATTACCAAACACCGTAACTGAATTTACTGGATAATGAAGTACCATATAAGGAGGACTTACTGTATGTGGTTATCAAATCATCCTTTTCTCTTCTTTGCTCCAGCGTGGGCAAGTCTAGCCTTACCAGTCTCTTTTCATATGTTAAATCAGCAAAGAGTTGGGGCCAGCTCTGTTGTTGCCCTTTGTATCCTCTTATAAGCTTTTTGATGCTCTTCTTTTTACTGCTGGTACTGCTGCATACTCTATTCTTGTTCTTATTAGGGTGACTAATACTTCCTTTAATATTTTTCATTCTATATAAGTGAATGCCAATCTAATGTTTCTAAATGAGTTCTAGGTTTCTCTGACAATTTTCCTAATTTGCTTGTATATATATATATATATATATATATATATATATATATATATATATATATATATATATATATATATACAGTCGGCGCCATGGGCATTGGCGCAAAAAATGTGGGCCAATACCCGGGACGAATTATTAAGGACCCCCATTTTACACCTAAGAAAACCGACACTGGTAATGGCGCGAAAGCACATATTAGAGTAGGCTGAGCTTAAAACCCACGTGCAGACAATAAAGATCTCAGTTGCCTATAGAATAACTCGGTTGCTTTTTGTGATTAGTTGTGACCGCATCAATTGTTTTTTCCGGTCTTACGTCCTGTGTTTTTTTGTGGGATTTTTGTAATAATGCCACGAGGCCCAGAGCTCACAAGGGAGAAAATTGCAGCAATAAGCTCACTTTATAAGGCAGGAAAGTCTAACAAGGATATATCAATCCAAACCAGAGTATTGTTGCGCAGTGTCCAGAGATGGACAAAGAAATGCAAGACAGCGGGAGGTGATTATCCCCCACTCCAAGTCAAGAGGACTGGACCAGCTAAAAAGACATCAAAAAGGACTCTGAAGGTTATCCAAAGACAGGTGGAAGCTGAACCAAGGATAACAGCTAAAGAATTGAAAGAAAAAAATCCAAAACTCCTGCAAGATATGTCTGTTAGGACAATACAACGCTGCCTCAAGAACGATTTGTCTTATGAGCATCGGGCATCACGACGCAAACCTCTTCTGAAGGAGAAACAGAAACACAATCGTGTGAAATTTTGTAAGAAATATCTAAATTGGGACAATGAAAAGTGGAAGAGGTTTTGTGGACCGATGAGGCTACATTTAATGTTACTGGGAACCGAGGAGGTAAGGTTAGGCTCCGTCCGGGTGCAGACCAGTACCACCCCAAGTACTCACAGGGGACAGTCAAGCACCCTGATAATGTCATGGTATTGGGTGCATTTGGGTACTATGGTGTGGTCAAGCTGGTTATATTACCTAAAAAAAAAAAAAAAGAACAAGAAATCATATTTGGAACTGTTGTGTGACCATCTCGAGGACTGCTTTGATGCCTGTAAGAGTGAGGTGTTCATGTAGGATGGTGCCCCTGCACACACAGCAAAACTGATCAAAGAATGGCTTGAATTTGTAGGAGTGGATTACATAAATGATTGGCCTGGTAACAGTCCAGATTTCAATCCAATTGAAAATGTGTGGGGACTGATAAAACGAAGACGACAAGGACGTAACACAGCAACTGTGGAAAAGCTTGTGAAGGAGATTAAGGACATTTGGGACAACTTAGAACCCTCAATGCTCAAAAGACTGGCTGAATCTGTTCCTCGACGCCTTGAGAGCTGTCTGAAAAGGAAAGGACTCCCCACAAAGTATTAGAGGCTGGTAGATTCTACATACATGTTAGTATTGCACTTGTTTTAGTGCTACAGATGAAAAAAAAACATTGCGCCAATACCCGTGGTGCCGACTGTATATATATATATATATATATATATATATATATATATATATATATATATATATATATATATATATATACAGGCAACCCCCGTTTAACAAAGGTTCACACAACGAAATTTCTCTACAACGAAGAATTCATTTTACTACCATCTGCTCGTTTAAAGAACACCAAACTCGCTTTAATGAAGTTTTATCCAGGTAATTTTTTTCCAAATTTGAAAGCCTCACCATATCATGCAAGCTGACAGGCTTTTGAATACACCAGGAGCTACTGGTACTAAGGCCTGCCTCAGGAAAAATCCTGTGACACCTATAGAATAAAGATCAAGATCAAGATCAAGCCTCTCGTGGACAACACGCGCAACATTCACTCCCCAGTCAAAACATAACAGCGTCAGCAGCAGCTTGTCTTCCCTACCTCAACTTACAACCAAAACGCCCTGCAATTGGCCTAGTGTTCGTAAGAAGACCAGGAAGTCTCTTACTCTCCAAGTGAAGCTAGATATTATTCACAGACACGAGAGAGGCCAGAAAACTATAGCAGTGCTAGCCACCATCTTGACTCCATATTATACTGTCTCTATTTTCAAGTCAGCAGACTCTATTAAGAAGGCTGGTGAGACTGTATCTTCCTTGCAAGCTAAAAGAACCACCTGAACTTGTGACTCTACAATGGATAAAATGGAAAGCCTTGTGGAAATGTGGTACATAAGTTTTGTATGCAGTACAATGATGCGCACTTTGTTTACATTCCACAGGTTGCGGTTAGTGTCTTTCCGTTCACTCTTCCTCCTTCATAAAGTTAAGATCATCAACATTATAAAGTTACGTCAATAAATACTTTAGTGTACATTATAATGACTTAAATTAAACTACCTAAATGTTTAACTTCATAATTTTACTTTCATTAAACATTTTACTGTACTATGATGCACTCTCGCTTTGCTTACTCTCAATGGAAGTTCAAATCAGAGGTTAAACTTGTTATAATCAGTTCATATGAAGTTTCGCTTAACAAGTTTTTAACGAAGTGTTTTTAGAGAGAGAGAGAGAGAGAGAGAGAGAGAGAGAGAGAGAGAGAGAGAGAGAGAGAGATTAGAAAATTTGTTGTTGTTGTGTGTGTGTGTGTGTGTGTGTGTGTGTGTGTGTGTGTGTGTGTGTGTGTGTGTGTGTGTGTGTGTGTGTGTGTGTGTGTGTGTGTGTGTTTTCACGAATGTAACTTATCTTTCGAGAGGAGAGGGGAGGAGGAAGGGAGATGGGGAGGGAGGAAAGGAGATGGGGAGGAGGGAGGAGAGAGAGAGAGAGAGAGAGAGAGAGAGAGAGAGAGAGAGAGAGAGAGAGAGAGAGAGAGAGAGAGATGGGAACAGTCTATGCCATTGGGTAATTTTAGACACAAGGCGGGACATATGTAGCTTATCTTTAGTGATTGGTGGAGACAAGGATGGTGGGAGGAGCACTAGGATTTCAAGGACAACACACGGCGTGTGTAGTTGGTATCCAACACACTATACGGGACAACTGAACTGAAGAAAGCTCAGAAAAGAAATATGACGTCTACGTAGGCGTCACCGTATTTGCTACTGGGGCTTCATGACGCCTACATAGGCGTCACCGTATTGAAGGGGTTAATGGTTCTGCATCATTGGCAAAGCAACTCATGTAGCTGTCTATACCCTTGTCCATATCATTCACATATGTGGCAAACATTATTAGAGCCAAGAAATGGAACTCTTTTCTCCGATTGTTAACTTAATAATTTCTCTATTGTCTATTAAGTCTTTCATCCAGTCTAACAGTTTCCCTTGTATCCCTCCTATGATCTCAAATTTTCTTATTAATTTCATGTGTGGCATCTTATCAAATGCCTTTTTGAGGTCTAAGAAAAATGCAATCGACCCATCAATTCCTTTCTTGGATCATGTCTATTAATCTGGAGTAAAAGCATATCAGATTTGAAGTGCACTACCTTCCTTATCTGAAGCCAAATTGCTTCTGGGTTTAAGATGTAACTTTCCTCTAAACGTTTTAATCATTTTTCTTTAATTACTTTCTCGCATATTTTTGCTACGACACTTGTTAGGGATACTGGCCTGTAATTTGTTGGATCTTCCTTATTTCCTCCTTTATAGATAGGTATGATGTTAGTCCTTTTCCAGATTAGGTATTTTTTCCTTCCTTTAGAGAACATTTAATTTTAAATCATCAAATTCCCTCTGCTATGGTTCTGCTTTCCTATGAGATATGCCACGTTACGCGACACTGACAGCAGCTTGTGACTCACCACACCAGACAATGTGCTGTTGGGATTCGCTGGGGTTTCTACTTCAGTGTTTCCTTTTCAACAAGGCCACATCACCTGCTATGCAGGTACAGTGCCTCCTACCTGTTATCCAATACTGGAATGGGTAATTTGTGTACCATAGGTAACAGAAAATGAGCTTATGAATTGAGTTTTGTTTTGGTAAGACAACAGGTGTTACCATATCGTCTTCTGAGTCTGGGCATGTGCGGCCCCCTGCCTCCAATTTCTCTACCAGAAGGGCTAATAGGTCTTCCCAGGGGCTTAGCACCAGGGGCAGTACCTCCGGTGGCAGCACTGCTTATGGCAATGGAGGAGTAAATATCAACCCCTCCAGCCATCAACCCATGTCTGCGCAGGATTCAGCCCATTATTCCCAATGGAATGTAATTTTGGAAGCACTGGCAGAGATACAAAGTGAGATTTCCAAGTTAAAAGTGGACAGACAGTATCCTTCCAATTCACCATGTGTACCTCTGGTGTCAGATGTTCCCCCCACTCATCAGCCTTTATAGGAGCATGATGATGCTGGGCCCTCACACAGGCCACCAGGAGCAGTTTCACCTGCTAGTTTCTCAGGTTTTTTGGAGGCCAGTTGTGAAAATGATGAGGCTTGCATGCTGGGACAAGGTGACAGTCAGTACCTTGCATCAAAGTGCTTAGGCATTTGGCCCACTGGAGACAGTTTCGGCCAAGATTAATAAAAGCTTGGCAGACATGATTAACTTCGTATTAGACAACATTATGCGGGAAGAAGGCTACAAGTCTATCTGTGAGGACGAGATAATGCAAAGGCCTTACAATTGTCCTGCTCTTGCCCCGATGAAATGCAACCATCAGATTTTGATGTTCTTAGGGGGGAAGTCGAAAAAGACCAATTTCCGTCTGAAGGAGGTGAACAAAGATATTCTGAGACCAGCAACTATCATTACAAAGTTGCTGTTGGTTCTTGATAAAGGGGCTCAGGAAGATAACCTCCCAGTGATGGCCCATGAAGTGATGTTGGGCAATGCCAACGTGAGGAACAATTGTAGAATGCCTATCACGATCAAATACATGTGGTATACCTATATCACAATGAAATATAAGAAGAAATAACAATGAGCAAACATATGTAAGAGTGGGCAGATGTGTTATTGTAGACCATGCTGTCAGGTCAAGATGACCAGCCAAATAGCAGGGGTCAGAAGGGTCAAGAGGAAACAGTTTTAACCTCTTCATTCCGAGTAAGAGATTTGCTCTTTAAGCTTTACATATTGCACTCTTCCTACCAAAAACTCATATATCCATAAAACAAGTGATGGACTCATCTTAAGACCTATGAGTTTTTCCATTAGCATATGAAATTGTATAGTGTTGAAAGCACTTGAGAAATCTACGAACAATACCTTAACAAAGTGCTTACAGGATATATTGTTTACATTTTCCAAAGATTTAAGTATATAATTTATAATAGATGGTGTAGCTTCTTCCATGCCCTATCCTTCTTATAGGCAAATTGGTAAACATCCATCTGATGTTTCACTTCAAAATACAGGATTTTTTTATTAACACTCTGAACTTTTCATAAATAGGCATATCAGAGTTACAGATCTGTAATCATTATAACCTTTGGGTATTTGATGTTTTGGCAGAAGAGTAATTTCAGATGTCTCCCATACTTTAAGTATAGAACTAATTTTCAAAAATGGATTTTTTTTTTTTTTTTTGCCTACAGCACCTGTAGGTATACTTAGAATATGTAAGGGAAGTGCTCTTCAGCGTCCACCCACTACTGGTACAGGCAATTTTATTTATAGTGGTACCCATATTTGGGCCCATATCACCACCCAAGCACATCTGGGTATCATGGTGACATGGAGGTAACTTTAAACCACTCGACATATGGCAAAGTATCAAGGCGGTACGTGGTGGGCTTCGAACCTATGCATGGACGTCTGCCCGATCCCACACTCACCACCTTATCCACTATTAGTTGATTACACTAATTGTGAATGAGATATGATTCATTTCTTATGATTTTTTTTTGTTGTTCATGCAAGATTTATTTTCTTTTTAGTTCTATTTAAAAGGAGAGGATATGTTAATAATGTTTAAGTTATGCATGAGCTACATTTTACAGATAGTAAGCATCTTTTGTTTGTTTCTGTGAGAGGGGATGCAATTCTGGCATCTTACCTGAATGTGCATATTCTGGCATTTATAAATAAATGCCAAATGCTATACATCTCCCCTTTCATCCACCTTGGGACACTAATCTACAAATTCAACAATAGCCTCTGAATCAAGTCAGTAGTTATTTAAAATAAATCAAACATGTGATTTTAATTTCACACAAATAAAAATAAAAATAAATTATGGTTATGTGTTTAGTACTAGATGAAACAATACTTACTTTAGTTCGGAGCCTATGCAGTATATGACAAAATGTTGCTTCATGGTTGTTCCATCTCAGTTTCAACAATCCTTCTGACAAAGCCATTACAAAGCTGCACAACTGAAAGAACAATAAGACATTCATTAAGGAAAACAATTTGCACAACAAAACTTTTCTATCTTCAATCAATGGGATAAATTTCTATTTGTATGATCAAGTCTATAAATTGATGCATTAAAACTCATCAAGTATGTCTTCTTACAAACATTTATAATACCTAAGCCAATAGTTGATATAACTCTATTTTCATCATCCTCTTATAAGCCTGATCAAGAAAATACTAAGAACTATGCACAGCTTTTCAGTCAAATAATTCAAGTTTTTTTAATTAGTAGCTAAAACCAATGCACTAAAATGAACTAAGTAAAAGACTATCTATGATAGTAAAAATCTTTACACCATAAGAACTCCACACTCAAAATACCTGCCAAACTTGGGTTCCACTCAGCAACAAACCCTATTTCCTGCATGTTCTTGCTTCAGCTATATCTGCCAAGTCAGAATTTTTCATGTACTTAAGACGGGTTCACACGTGCCAATTTGCAACTGAAATTGCAAGTTGGTATAATTTCCAACTGAATATTGGTGCCTAGCAACTGGAGAAACCAGTTGCAAAACAAGACCAACATGTTGGTCTTATTCAGCTGACTTGTGACTTTATTTATGTTGTGATGTCGCAGAGTAAGCTTTGAAAATGTGATGTTGACGTAGAAAAGATGTTAGAGTTAGTGAGGGAAAAGAACACATCTGGGATCCCAGAAATCAGTTATACACTATAAAAAAAAAAAAACTTGCAGGGTGTTGTTAGAGGCGAGGATTGAAGACTTGTCAGGATTTATTTTGATCTTCCCTTCTACTTAGCTACGGACATATCCACAGGCATTTTCCTTTCTGTTGACTCTTCCGGTATGCCAAAAGAGCAACCACTGCTTCATCATCATCACTGGAGGAAGACATTTTGGCGGATAGCTGTTTGTTTACATTCACTTCCCGCCAAGGAGCCAACTAGTCGATATTTTCCGGTCACTAAGTGTGACATTAAAAAAAAAAAAAAAAAAAAGGCTAGTTGATACTTCTAGAAACTTGCAATTTCAGTTGCAAATTGGCATGTGTGAATCTGCCTTTAGTAACAATATACATATCTTTGGATTGCTCTGAAAGCAGCTAGATTTGTTTTGTGCCAATGACTGTCTTACTAATCCCAAACCATCAGTACTGCATGAGTGGTATCACTCAATAATTTGACAAGTATGTACAAGTAACCTTATAGAAAGATGGTTATCATAACACGTTGATTTTGGTGAATAGACAATGTGTTTAGTGGGTAAAAATACTTCATACGTAATTTAGATGTTCTACTTAGTGCAAATAACAATTATACAAGTATCCTTTAATATAGTAATTTGTGAAAGAAATTGCTAGCAAAATACTAGAACACACATCAGAACTGTTTTTATCAGCCAAATGGAGTCTGTTGTGAAATTGGACATTACCAATTAGTGCTAAGGTAGGTTAGCATCCTAAAGCTAATGTCCCTCAAGGTTAGAGTTCCACAGAATCAAGAGCTGTACAGTTACATTAGGTCAGATTTACTTTCATAAAATTAATTTACTTTTCATTTAATTTACTTTCTCAAGTGAATAATAATAATTAAACCAAATTCAGTGAATTTAGTCAACTGATCTAGCTCTAATCTGTATTTCATTATGATTTTTTACTTATCAATGACAGATCTCATCAAATTCTAATAGCAAAACCAGAGATCAATGGAAAAAATCAATAAAATTTGTTACATTATTTTTCTTCACAAATTTTTTAAAAAATATGCCAAACACAGTTAACGTGCAAAATTGAATTACATTCTACCAGTACTTAACAGATTTCTTTCCAATTTAGCAAAACCTAGGCTCTTTAACCCTTAAACGGGAATGTGACTCCACAAGGAGTCACCCATTAGTGGTTTTGAAAAAGCGCGCCATTTTTCACGCACACCTGGCTCCAAGGTCTATGGGTCTGAGTCAAGTGTCTGTTAATCATTAGATCCAGAGGACAGACACGCTCCTCACTGATGATGCTCTTTCCTTCCTAAGTAAGGGTTGTAACGCCAGATAGACCAACAAAGTCAGTTTGTGAAATATTGACTCATGAATATACTCAGGGGAGAAAACATTGTTCATAGGCCTGTATATGTGATATACAGAGCCTTAGTGCCTTTAACTCATGCTAAATAAATTCTTTGGGTTTTGATAAGAGTCCTGCTACAGTTATTCTCTTGTTCTACACATGTGTAACAGTTATTACTATTTTTCTTCTAGTTTCTTTCATAGGTAAATTTGACATGTCACATCCCTATGGATTGTCTGATGAGAGAACAGAGCAGCTGTTTGCTGAGGAAACTGTAGATCTCACTGGTAAAATAACATTCACCAAAGCCTATTAGCTAGTCACAAATTACTTAGTTATTTATAGAAAATCACATTTTCAGAAATCACCTTTCTTTTGTTCAGAGCACCACAATTGGGGTGGAGAGCATACAATTTATAAACAATTCTGAAATAATGGTTTTAGTAATACAGTCAAGCAGAAGTTATCATGATAAACCATGTTGTGGGTATGCAGGTTCTGATTATTTGTATATTTATCTGTTTATTAACCAAAATGAGAAACTAAAATAGTTCATTTTCATTCGGTCCGAGCACCACAGTTGTGTAGCTAATTAGGAATAATACACTATTTCTTAGAAAGAGCAACCATTTTAGTTTGAAAACATTAAAATGTTCTTACTTTTCTTTCCAAAGAATTTTTTATTTATACACTATAGTCACTATCACTTTCAATACCTTTTAAAAATAAATCATGACAATTAAATTTGAACATAAATCTGTATGCTTTTACTTTCATTGTTAAACAAGATGCTTTCTTTTTCAAATCTGATCAAGTGTAACTCAATAATGATGATCGACATATTTTTTTACAATGTTTTAGCAGTGGGTCCCAATGGAGTCAGGACACAGCGTGAGTGAAAATAAGCGTTTCCGTTTAAGGGTTAATGATATTGCAAAATTTGGTCTAATTTGGCTTTTCCCCAAAAAATTCCCACTTTTCCCCACAGGTCCACCTACTTCTTGGTGTTGGGAGGTACGGGTGGTGACGAGAGGGAGGAAGGCTTTATTTTGCAGTCTTACCACATACACTACTGATCAAATCGAAAACTGCACACCCACGAACAGCTGACACAGGTAAAGCCACTATGCCAGCATGGAGCCAACAACAAGGTAAAAGATAGTCCTGGCACACCTTACGTAACCAGAGATGATTAGGAAATGCATACCCTCCAAGTAATCCACTGCCTTAGCAGAAACAGTTCTTTCTAAAACTTTGTTATTTACGCAATAATTTCAGGTGAGATTTGACTCATCCTTCTGCATGCATGCCACAACAGATATATCCAGGAGACATTACACAATATTCGCACGGCTGACTTACCTTCCTTGTCCCGTTTTGAACAGAGCTCTTTCATGAGCAGCCTTTAACTAAATTTACAAGTAATATCAATGGGTAAAGGCTTAAAATAAGAATGTGTTTCTTATCGTGCAAGCTCTCATATCCGCCATTACTGAGATTCTGACGCTGATCAACAACACTCCGTTCGTATCTTATGTATTGACTTAGTTTGATTTTGATATTTTACTTCTGCTCTTAATATATTGTAAATTACTTAAGCAAAACACTTATAATATTATTAAAAATAATTAAATATATTTAAGTGCTAATGTAAGGTCAATTTATCGAGTAATGTAAACATTTTATGTAGAAGTCAGTTCCAAAACCAGAAAGATGATAGATGCAAGATTTCTAAACTTGTTACTTTTTTGCCGATTTTAAATAAGATTTCTTTATTACAGATTATAGAGAAAGTTTCGAGTACAAAATTCTGTGCGCCATACTGCAACCATACAGGCAGTATATTGTTCATTCAGTTTAAATAATCAGATATTTGAGTCTTTGTCACAGTAATATAGCGTTAAACCTGAAGTAGAATTAATAACCTTTTCCAAAGCTCACAGATGGGCGACAGCCACAGTATATTGTATTCCAATCAAGGAGGTTGAATAAGCGAAGGCGGCATGACGTTACAAAAAGTGAAGCCAGCGCGCTATTGGTCCGCTGCTGTCCCTATCCCCCTTTACATTCAAAACATTACTATATAGTTGGGATGTGCGTTATTAACAAAAAAAAATCAGTATAGGTATTAATAATATTCGGAAATGTACCGATACAGTGCTTTTTCGATATGAGATTATGATACCGATTTACCGATACCCACGGAAAAATATCGGTAATACCAGTATCTTTTTCCCTTTCCTTTGGAAAAATTCCTTTATCTAACATTTTCGGATAGTATGTAATACAATCACACAAGGTAGGTTCAAACTTGTGTTGACATCAGAGAGAGAGAGAGAGAGAGAGAGAGAGAGACGTGTTGCGGAAAAGCGAAGATGAACCCAAGCTTATCTACAAGTATATAAATGGTAAGATGAAAAATAAGAAGGAAAGACAGCAGAGGAAATGAGTGAAATAATAGATGAAAGTTTCAAGACTATTTTCACGGTAGAAAATGGTTTTACAGAGCAAATTAGAACATTGCATTGTCAAGGTTTGCAAGAAATCATAGTGCACAAAGAAGAAATTGGAAAACTACTAGAAAATTTGGATGTCAGAAAAGCGATAAGACCGGATTGTGCGTTGGGTTGGACACTAAAGGAATATAAAGATAAATTATTAGAACCAGTTTGGGAAATGGATAAAAACTCATTAAAAGAAGGAAAAGTACCACTGGAATGCTAACATAATCCCAGTCATAGATATACATAAGAAAGGCTAGATGGCTGATGAGTCTTACGCCAGCGACGCTACCCAGCGCCCATGCATCTTGGTTCGGTGCCCTGTGAACTTCTATGAAACACTGTGTTAGTGGATGCAAGGTGAGCGACCTGCACAAACAAAAATACACTTAACCTGATCAAATCTCGACGGATTTACAAAACTGTTTGGTTTATTAGAAACCTTATTGACGTGGTTAAGATTCAGGCCGCGTAAATACTTGAAATTGCAGTTTCTTTTCTGAAATCGCGATTTGATTTTGCAGCATAGTTGTGCTGTGTGCCTGTAATGGTCATGTGCAAGGCTGGAATCTGGGATTTTCAATTATTATATAGGTTTTCCTGAGACCAATTACTATTTTATGAAAACCACATTTTACTAAATGACAATTTGTATGGATATGGTTGTGTTATTAGCTACCTAAGAAATAGGAGGTTGTGAGTGAGACATTGTGGGCCTATTAGAAGTAGCTAAATATAATTTTTATACAGATGGGTGCACTTACAAGTATTAATTCCTTGCTTTGAGCTCAAGTCATCTATGGCAAATAATTCTAAAGGTCTTGGCTTGGCTTGGTTCGTGTTGTCCGATTCTCAGGGGAGGGTGGGAGGATGTCAGCAAGTAAATTTGGCTTTTGACTAGTAGTGATTTTCAACTCTTCATATCAAGGTTAATTTTATTTATTTATTTATTTATTTTATTTATTTTTTTTTTTTTTTTTTTTTTTTTTTTTTTTTTTTTTGTATTGGAGGCAAGGGCCACCATTTGATGAGATTCAGCCACTCGTACACAAAATATAGAATATTTTGTTATGATTTTCTACATTTCGTCCTCAATCCCATGCTGTATTGATATGGGAGAGATAACTGGCAAACAGTGATCAAAATAACATTCTTCTACATTCTATATTAATTTTGTAGTCTTCTAAACTAAGCAGGCACGTACATACATAGACCCAATTAAAAGAGTGCTTCGGTCCCTGCTCTTCTTGCCCTCGTCCTTTTAACCCCACGTTGTTGTTGTTGTTTTTTTATGAATTATTAAGTTCTTGTTGCGCATAGATTGCCCTGTCTAGCTGAAAGATGTCGTGATAGAATGAAATTAAAATAAACATTAGGTCGTAGCTAGATATGCCCTTTACAACTCACGGACTACATGTGCCCTTCCGCCAACACCATAACTGCATGTTAGGGTATGAATTGTATATAATTATTTTTTTTCCTTGTTTCTACACAGCCGTGAGAAGCGAGGCTGATCTTAGCGAAGAGCACATCCTTTCATTTTCATATGCAAGCACTTCACACGAACTGGCCGTTGTGCTCCCCCCGGCGTTTGTCAGGGAGCTGTGGACTGTGTGTGTGTGTGTGTGTGTACAAGATTATCCTTGTGTAGTGTAAATAACTGTATTGTTAATATAAGGAAAACCCAAGCTGTGTTTTCGTTAACTCCCCTGAGAAGACAGTGTGAGAGAGTTCCTGAACTAACGACACTGCTACTCTTGTGCCCTCTTCGTGGTAACATAACATTGACCACAACACTGGTGGCTTGCGGTGGCACGAATAAGTAAACCAGTGAACAATAGACTTAGTGCAGTGAAGGCGTGAGTGTGTAACGGCTGTTATATCCCATAACGCACTCTCTCTGACGCACTGGCAACTCAGTTCAGCGGCTGACTTATCCGCTAAGTCAGCAGATGCTACCAAAACAATAGGCGTTTTCAGTAGCGGCGCGGCTGGGGGCAAACGAAGTCAAACGGAGGCAAGTTTTCGCAAACGCGAGCAAACGCCTTTCCAAAGCGTTTGCTCTCGTTTGGCAAACGCTTTTTAGCCAATCAGCGTGGAGCAACCCCATCAACCTCATAGAATGAGATCAAGGAGTTACATTTTGAATATAACTGAATAGTTAGACGTATATTAGGCCATAGAAGTGGGTACTGTAGATGTAGATTTACGTTTACATATTGTGCGGCATCCTGGAGAGAACCGATATAAAAAATACGGCGTGAAATAAATTAAGGAGCTGGTGGTAGCTGGTGACATGTCGCATCTATCCGTCCTTGTTGTGGGTGTTGTCCGATTCCATTCTTCTAGTCGTGAATTCGATACAATAATGGATTTACTTTTCTATTATTAGGTGGAAAAAATGATAATTTTTTTTGCAAATCCTTATATCATAGAGTAATGAATGATGGTAAAAATAGATTATCTACTAATTATTGACGTAATTCAATTATATAGGCGTCAGAAAACCGCAGCCATATATCTACAATGGAACACCTTCAAACAAGCCCGCGTAGATCAAACCACTTACAGGACTGAAGACCTGTTGTTTTTTATGAGTATTGCGCTGCTCGGCCCTCGGCATATACAAATGATGAAACAGTAGTGACCTATAATACTCCCCATCAAAGAATAAATCTCCAAACTCTTCCACTATGCTGCTGTGTTTACGTCTTGACCACAGTGCTGGTTCAGGCGACTGATGTGTGCGATAACTTCTCCCAGGGATTGAGATCACAATGACACGGTCGTCTGGCACCACTGACGGTGACCTCAGCACCAAAGACCCTATAAAAGAAAGACTGGAAAGCACCAAAATTAGGTGAAGAAAAGGCTAACTGCTTACTCTGATGTAGTTACTTCGTCCAACACAAGAGGGCTTCACCATCGCATAGACTAAAAATAGGCGAAACGACTGGCGCAATGTAAATAAATAAAAACCTTCATACATAAGTCTTTAAGTAGCTAATATCTTGTATAAGAACATTTTTAGTAATGATTAAATACGCTTTGCTTGACCCATATGAACTCATTTGCGAAGAAAAAAAAATATCAATAAAGTAGACAGAACAGTTAGCATCCACGACCCGTGGGTGGCGGGTGTGCATTTTTCTCACTCCATTCTGTATCAACAAAGTCCCTGCGAAGAAGAGGAGTGCTGAGGCCATCCATGAGGAGCACACCTTCACGGCCTCTCCTGTGGATAGCCAGGGAAACTATTATTCATGTGGAGAATGTAAAACTTCCTGTTGGTGGAGCGGAGAAGTTTTGTCTCACCGCTGCCGCTGACCACATGGCTTCCCCTTGACCTGACCAGACACAAGGAAATTTCTGCTTTATAAATGGACTTAAATGTAATACTATTTCAAGGTATCCGATATGTTCATTTATGAAATTTCGTTGTGAACTGAGTTTATACAAAATACTATGAGCACATTTTGTGCATGTATGTTCAGGGAAATGATTTTGTCATGGGATATTTTGCTTCTTAGATGGGATGTTAGAAGTGAAGGCCAGTAATTGTTGCTATGATTTTTGGAGCCATGATTGGTGGTGTGGATGGTACATACCTATTCTTATTAGTATGCTTATGATTTTCTTTTTTTTTTCAGATTCAATGGGGATGTATTCTCTCTGGGATTTTACTTACTGAACATAAGTAGTAATTATATATATATATATATATATATATATATATATATATATATATATATATATATATATATATATATATGTGTGTGTGTGTGTGTGTGTGTGTGTGTGTGTGTGTGTGTGTGTGTGTGTGTGTAGGACATCATTTTATGGTGTTTTGCTAGCATGTTATGCTTATATTTTGTGTAAACAATTTAGCATGTGCTTGTATTTTCTTTAGAGTATTGTTTGTGCTTAATGTAAACAATATATAATAATAATAATAATAACCAGCATTCTTTGATGTGACAAGTAATGATGCACTGTCTGGTAGATGCTTTACCTAATTCATGCTTGTGTCTGACTGCTTCTACTGCTTTATTGTTTTCTACATTGGAGATGTAAATCTGCGTTGCATAACAAAATATGCCTTTTGCTTCATAAGGTTAACGCACTTTGCTTTCATTGTTTATCAAAGGCGCAAATATTGTCAAAGTAATGGTATTTGTGATACAAGTACAGCAGGTATGAACTCCATATACAAGCATTGCTATATATGTATGTTATACCATGGCACCAATAGCATGCTTATGTCTGTGTTGTCACTCATCATTTGTGTTTTCTGACCTTTTGCCATGACTAACACACCCTTTGTTTGTTTTCTTGTGTACTTTACCTTCAATACTGCTTTTGTCAGTTCTTAATTTTAATGTTCTCTGAACATTTGAATGAAACTGTTTTCAGTGATGCGTTTCTTAACACTGAATCTATTTTTTTTCCCCAGATTATTTTTATCATATGGTTTGTGGCAATAAAGTTTGGAACTTGACCCTTTTTATTTTTCATATTTCCTACACACACACACACACACACAAACACACGAGTGTGTAAATAAGTGAGAATCTCTCTCTCCCTCTCTCTCTCTCTCTCTCTCTCTCTCTATATATATATATATATATATATATATATATATATATATATATATATATATATATATATATATACACACACACACACACACACACACACACACACACGTAATGATAATAGTATTACTGGCTACATCTGGCAGTTCAGGGTTAGTGCTTCGTCCAGACGATAGATGGCGCACGAAAAACAAAATTCCGGTGGCATTTGGTAACTGTTTGGCGTCAAAGTTTTGTATATGTTGAATGCTAAGCCTTCCAGTCTTTCTTCTGTGCTGTCTTTGCTCAGCACTGTCCTGTTCAGCGTGAACTCAAACATGTTTGGCCTTGTGGTAACGCTACTGAAAATGCCTAATCTCTCCCACTACCGCCTAGCTCTGCTTATTTGGGGGGGTGACTCGGACTTTCGCTCCTGATATAAATTTCTGAAGTGATGTGTAGTTTTCTTCCGAGGGGTTGACCCGGGAAACATTACACATTATAAATTCAGGAAAACACTCCCAGTGTTCTGAGCGAGCTACAAACAGCTGGGTGACTGGAGTGGTACTCTTATTACAGCATCGATTACCCGTCCTCATCGCATCCCATCACTCAGCTGGACATCCAGAGTGGTATAAGACTTCTACTCTCATCATTTCTCACTCATCGCTACAGGGAGAAGTATAATACTACACTACACAACTAAAAGCACTCACTGTGTCGAACAGACTTTTCAAATATTTCCGTATCACGGCTACGGAGTTGATCACATATAAATCAGTTGTGGAACACTTCTCAGATTTCTACATAATTTCAGAACTTGAAGCAGGGTCTACTGAGGACTACAGCGACTGCTGATGGTTCCGTGACGTCATTCCTTCTCTGAGAGACAGACTGCCGCCCGTCAAGGTCGCCTGAGGAGCATCTGTGACCTTCGCTTCGTACATAATTTATTTTCTCACATCTTAGGTGAGAACAAGCACAAAGTTAATACTACAATTACACAAAAATAGCGTCACACATTACTTTATTGTTATGCTGGAAGTTATCAATTCTTCTTTTTTTTTTTTTATATATAGCATAACTACGTTAACATAGAGCGCTTCATTCATTTTCTTTGAGTGTTCATGTACATACAACTGTAGTGTTTGGGTAACTGTATTTTCCAGTGACTGCGTGCTATTTTATATATTCTTTCTTTTATATCATATACTGCTATTGTAATTTTGAGTAAATAATTTCTGTGTGTCAGTGACTGCTGATGGCGAAGAATCCCGACAAATTTGATGAATACTTAAACTTATATGAAGACGAAATTTTGCAGGAAGAAGCTAAAATCAGACAACAGTGCGAGAGTAACCTCATTGATGAAGAGGAAAATGAGATAGATAACCCTGACACTCCTGAGTCAGTTACTGCGGCTGAGAGGCTCATAGATTCATATTCAGTTCAAATTTCTCAGCCTTCCGGTGATGTTCATACCTTGAGGAGTGGTAAAACATATCCTGTTCACACAACACCTGCATCCACCATGGCTACTAACACTGTAGGTTCACCAGTCACCGCTCAAACAGTAAAATTTCTTCAAACAGAAAATACTGTTAGACCTTTCACGGGCCAGGATGTGGATTACTCGGTATACACGTTCATGACCATGTGTGAGGATGTCTTGCGTCACTCGGGAACGACAGATGACGCAGACAAAATTGCTTTTGTTAGATCAAAATTAGCGCCTGGTTCACGGGCTCAAAGAATGATGGAAGGCATTTCTTTTCTCTCCCGGAACCTTGGGCAGAATTACGACCTTTTCAAAGAGAAAATGCTGCGTATGTTTGGGGGGTGGAGCTGAAACTACGCTCTTGAAACAAATCATCTCAATTGTGGAGAGTATTGAGAATGGGGACAAGGTGGAGAACCCTTGGGATGCTTCCATACCTGCAGGCAAGCAGATGGAGAGTTGTTTACGAGTACTAAGGGAACAAGGTTGGTGTGAGGGACCAAATAATACCATGATTACATTTGAAAACCTCTCAAAATTTTTTGAAATCTTCTTTTTGCTCTTTCAAGTACATGGGAAAGCGAGACATGCTTTCCTGTCTCTCAACTACACTCCAAATGACAGATTTGATGTACTTGTGTCAACTGCTGAATCCAAACTAAAGGAGGGAAAAGAGGGAGCGTCTGTTGCGGCGACGGTTACCGAGAACTTGCCGGTAGAGTCTTACGCTGCAGTAGTGGGAGC
Source organism: Portunus trituberculatus (assembly GCF_017591435.1). Taxonomy (NCBI): domain Eukaryota; kingdom Metazoa; phylum Arthropoda; class Malacostraca; order Decapoda; family Portunidae; genus Portunus; species Portunus trituberculatus. The sequence continues at coordinate 38,163,436 of NC_059301.1, forward strand.
CGCCCTCTAGTTTGTTCCTATTGTAACAAAGCAGGACATCATGAGAAGAGATGCCTAAAGCGAAAGAGCGATCAAAAGAAGGCTACGGTAAAGACAGGCTATTTCACCCCGTCAGCTCAAGCACCCCACACGGGTCAGGGGAAAGCATTGTCGACAAGGCCTAAGAATTCTATATCCACTCACACCCATGCTACCTTCTCACATACCTACCCTCACACTTCAACATCCACTTATCCTCAAACTCCTCCTCCTCCTTCTAGTCATCCTCCTACATCTGCTACTGGTAGGTTTGCCACGACCCATGGCCAGATGAGCACTTCCTCTTCAACACTACCCTACTTTTGCCTTGTCCATGGTTATGGGCGTCACTCATCAGATCGTTGCCGACAGATTGCACAGATGCGGGCGGAAACAGATGCGCGACGTGTTGCTGGCCCTCAGCCGGCGGGGAAGCCGCGCGCCCCGCGACAAAAAAAAAAAAAACAGGTTAGATTGTCCAGATAATCAATCTGCGTTCACAGGCACGAACGACTTAGCCACATACGATAGTATTGTCGCTGCCTGTGCTCAGTCCACTATCATGGCTCTACCTACTAAAATAGGGTCGTGCGGACTCTCCTTGGCCGTGGACACTGGCGCCACTGTGAATGTCCTCTCGGAGGACTCGTTTAGAGCTATCAAACGAATCTTTCGCGGTGGGCGGTGGCCGTTACGCCAGAGTGATTTAAACCTACGTGGGGTGACTGGCTCAGCTTTGAGTATTTCAGGAATGGTTACTTTACCCATACGCATAAAAGAGGACTACCCATTCATTACTTGAAATTCTATGTCACTTCTAACTTCCATCTTCCAGCTGACGGACTTCTGGGATTGTCAGATATGAAGCTTCTTGACATGCAAGTCCTTCCAAACCATAATTCAGTCACAGTTCAGGAAAGACACTTCAAGCAATGCAGGAACCTATGCCCTTATCTCTTCGTCATGACACCAAGCGAGGCGGTGGGGATAAACGTGGCGAGAGTCCCTCGTGTATACTACCGTCGGTTCATGTGTCTCCTCCCACTTTCGCGTCACCTCTCAATTGGAGATGCGTTAAAGCCACTGTGGTGGGTAACCATGAGATTCCGGATCGCGTAGCAATGCGTATCCCCATCACAGTGCCTGATGCACCAGTTAACAGTGACATATGCTTCACTGGTCCTTGTAAACTTCAGCGCCTTGCAGTGGAGTCCACACTTTCCACCGTTCAGGAAGGTAATGTCACTTCTGCGTTAGTGGTGAACGTTACGGGAGGACCAGTACGTGTGAAACATGGTCTCTACCTTGGAGATGGATTAGTTTACGATCAAAAGGTGTTGCCTACTCCTTTAGACTTTCCCAAAGCTTGTGTCGCAACGGTGTCATCCACCTCTGACAGCGAGCTGGGGTCGGGCCCACCTCTAAGCTCGCTTGTCAATGTTGTGGATTACCCAGAGCTGAAGCACTCGCTGTTGGATATTCTCGAAGAACGTCGCAACGTGATAGCGTTGCCTGGCGAGCCCCTTGGTAGTACGGAGCATGCCGAACACCGTATTCTTCTCAAACCAAACACTAAACCAGTTTACATTCCAGCCTACAGACTACCTCACAGTCAGAGGGAAATTGTGGATGAGCAAATCAAAGAGATGCTCCATCAGGGAGTGATCGAACACTCACATTCCCCCTGGAACAGTCCCCTCTTCCTCGTTCCTAAAAGGATGGTAGTTTTCGCCCAGTCATTGATTTTAGGAAAGTAAATGAGGTAACAGAGGATGATCGTTACCCTCTACCGGTCCTGAGTGACTTGCTTATGTCCTTAGGTGGTGGTAATACCATTTTCAGCAGTCTTGACTTGCTGTCGGGGTACTGGCAGGTACCTATGGCGAAGGAGTCCCGGAAATCACTGCGTTTAGCACGCCATCAGGGCACTATCAGTGGTTGCGCATGCCGTTTGGCCTAAAGTCTGCGCCACTTACATTCCAGCGGATGATCAATACATTGTTTGCAGACATGTTAGGTAATTCTGTATATGCCTATTTGGATGACATCATCATCGCCAGTAAATCTGTTGAATCTCATCTTCAGACTTTGCGTTCAGTTTTACAGCGACTGCATGAAGCCGGCCTTCGAGTAAAACTGTCAAAATGCGAGTTTTGAAGTCCAAAATCACCTTTTAGGGCACGTTGTCGATAGTGAGGGAATCCACACAATGGACGATAAAGTGTCCGCAGTCAAAAAATTTCCACAACCAAGAACCATCGAGAATGTGAGATCATTCTTAGGTTTAGCAGGTTACTACAGACCTTTTATTAAGGATTTTGCTAAACTTGCATCACCACTCAACCAGTTACTCAAGAAGGACGTTTCATTTCATTGGAGTGCTGCACAGGAGCGTAGTTTCCAGGATTTAAAAACAGCTCTCACACAGGCTCCCGTTCTAGCATTCCCTGACTTCTCATTACCTTTTGAACTCTACACAGACTCATCCTCGTTAGGGCTCGGCGCAGTGCTGACTCAGAGGACACATAGGGGTAAAAATCGTGTGATTGCTTATGCGAGTAGGGTTCTTAACTCTGCGGAAGCGAACTACTCAGTCACGCATCAGGAAGCTTTAGCTGTCATCTGGGCTCTTACCCATTTCCGAGATCTAATACTTGGGTACCCAATCACAGTTTTCACAGATCACGTCGCCGTCACAAATCTTTTCAAGGGACGTAATCTTAGTGGCAGGCTTGCACGCTGGTATCTTACATTGCAAGAATACTCTCCTCAGTTCAAGTACCTTCCAGGCCGTGCGAATGTCGTAGCTGACGCTCTATCACGGAATATTCCAGTGAGTGCAGTCTCTCAAGCATCCCCAGTACATAATTTTTCTCTCCAGGAACTCGGCGTGGAACAGCGAAAGCATGAGACATGGGGGAAAGTAATTTATGCTCTGGAATCTGGTGATCTTTCCACTTTGCCCTCCTTACATGTACCCTTCTCACAATTCTTTTATCACCATCTAATGTCTTATGTAGGCGAGGCCCAAAAGAAGATGGAGGCAAAGATCTTTTGGTTATTCCAGAAGTTTTTGTTCCAGTCATTCTACAACTTATGCACGATCACCCTACAGCTGGACATCCAGGTCGTGACAAAACCCTGGCTGCCGTCCGTCGTGCATATTATTGGCCTCGTATGAGAGTAGACGTTGTCGATCATGTTTCGCGTTGCGTTAGCTGCGCTAAGCATAAGGGCGTTACGTCTGGTCCTGCGCCTATGCTAGGATACCCACCACCTGCACAACCATGGGATGTAGTTGCAATGGACCTTCTGCAGCTTCCTAAGAGTCGCCAAGGCTCCCAGTACCTCTTGGTTTGCGTAGATCATTTCTCTCGTTTTGTAGTTTTGTCCCCGGTAAAAGCTAAGACAGCACCTGCGATTGCACATGCGCTAGTTACGCACTTGTTCTGTCCTTACACCACTCCACGTGTTCTCCTTAGCGATAATGGCACGGAGTTCAGAAATGCCTTGCTATCGGAGATCTGCGCTAAGTATAACATCAAACAGACGTTTACCGTAGCTTACCATCCAAGTTCAAATGGCCTGGTAGAGAGGGCGAATCGTAAAATCCTTGAAGCCCTCCGTCATGTTGTCACTAGCTTACATGACAACTGGGAAGACTGGATTCCTCAGGTTGCGGCTTGCATTAATGGTTCGGTATGTGAATCAACTGCGAAAACCCGCACTACATTCTCTATGGAGTAGATAAGAGATTGCCATACGACTTGTTGGCGGGTCCTCTAAGCCTGTCTATAACATAGATGACTACTCTTCCCAGCATCTGCGAGTTTTCACAGACATACATAAAAGGTTAGGGAGAAATTGCTTGCTTCTAGGAATGAGATGATGCAGCAACAACACAAGCGTGCAACTCCTATCACCTTTAGAGTAGGAGATATGGTGATGGTTCAAGCGCCCCCGAGGGAATCCAAATTGTCCCCTAAGTTCATGGGTCCGCGCTTAATTGTCAGCGAGGGTAATGGTAACAAGTTTGCAGTTTTGACCCAGCTCTCAATACTGTAGAAATGGTTCACAGTGACAGGCTCAAGATAACTAAGGCTTCTGATCCAGCTTTGGATAGTCGCACTTGCATACCGAGTAATAATCCTCCAACCACTGCCATCCCACCTACTAGTCATCCTACTCACTCTTATAATCTCAGGTCACGAACCTAACGCAACGCTTTCTTGCAGCAATGGCGTTTTTCCTGCTTCTCTGGGGAACATTAGGGACTGCATTGGCTACTCCAACACATCTCAAGCCAGGGGCACTCGTTGCGCCCTTGGGAACAGTGACCCTAGTGGAAGATGCGTTGTTCGTCCGCTATTCTTACTCCACTCTTCACTCAGTGCCGGGAGTCCTGAGGGGCGTTGCTTCAAGCTTAGCGGAGATGGTTCGGCGAGTGGAGGTTGAACTCGCCGAACAGACAGACACACCATCTTATCCTCATTCCACTTCTATTCTCAACCTCCTAAAGACTCGCTTAACTTTTCTCTCTAACAAACTTGCTACCGCTACGTACGACTTTTCTAAACACCCAATGCATGCTCGGAACAAGCGAGGATTGATCAATGCCTTCGGTAAAATTTCCCAAACTCTCTTTGGTACAGCGATGGATGAGGATGTACAGGATTTACGTGAACGCTACAATCATCTTGTCAACATTGCAACTACTAATAGACGAGTCATTAATATGCACAGTAAACACATTGCTAGTCTGGAATCACATTTGAAAGATCTCCTTGGCCATACCAATCACCTTCGTAGTGTACTTAACGATGCAATAGTTCGCATAGCTGAATTGACGGACTTTGTTCTCGTAGATCAGTCACTGGAAGTTTTAGAATCCGCTCTAGATGCCATGCTTTCCTATAATTCTGTCCTCATCCAAAACCTTGTTAATGCCAGCCGGGGTATAGTAACTGCTGCTCTTTTCCCTGTCGCTGATCTAATCAAGACGCTTGACATTGGACAGACTATTTTCAAATTACAACCTTTGTTTAACCGTGATATTGTGGAACATTATTATCCCATCTTAGAAACGGTTCTCACGCTTGAAGCTGTCGTCATCTATGTTCCTTTCAAATCAATGGACACCTTTCATGCTTATGAAATCATTCCTTTTCCATTCTCTATTAACACCTCTGTCCTAATCCTAGACTTACCTCCTACTCTGGTTTTGATTGCAAAGGATTTTTCCGTGTATACCACTACCTCAAGGGACTCGCTGAGTAGCTGCATGTCATCGTATTTACACCGATATCACTGCGATGCTACCCTTTTATTTTTCGCCCCATTGTAGGGAATATGTGCGAGGTCATCCTTACTCGTGTTCACGCAGAGGATGCTCTCTTAACTTGTCCCTATAGACATATAGTTCCACAGGCCATTTTTCAACATCCGTTCCATGGTTATCATTACTTCTTCCCAACTCCCATCCCTCTCGCAGTTGTTTGTCCGAATGGTACAATGTATGAGAGGGTTGTTGGTCATCATGCAGTTCACAATTTTTGTCATGTTACGTCTACTAATCTGACCACCTATCCTAAACGTCTCTACGAAGCTTTTACTGTCAATATATCTGCTCCTCATCTTTTCCCTTTATCTATTTTGCAAAATCTATCTTTTTACAGGCTTTCCTATGTTACTAACACCTTACATGAAATTAGATTTTCAAACCAGTCAGAATTTGCTCAAGCCTTAGAAGAGTCTCTTCCAGAGTACCTCGATCCTGTTGTTTTCTATCCTAGTCTCTTAGTTCCTATTCTCCTGACCATTTGCATTTTACTTCCTCTCTTTATTTGTGTTTACAAAGCGTTACGCCTTTATTCTAATCTTCATGCTGCCAAAGTTGCCCAGCGGCGATTTCACTCTCAACCATGAACTTCCTGTAGTACACTTTAACACGGCTAGGTACACGATTAGAATATTTCTATGTATGCTTTCTTTTTATGCCGCGAGGACGCGGCAGGTATGTGACCGAGCGGTGTTAGGGTATGAATTGTATATAATTATTTTTTCCTTGTTTCTACACACAGCCGTGAGAAGCGAGGCTGATCTTAGCGAAGAGCACATCCTTTCATTTTCATGTGCAAGCACTTCTTATGCTAAGTCAGTATACGTTCCCACAGGCTCAGTGTGGGAACCTCTGGTTGCTGGATTATATATATGTAATTATAACAGCATAGACATATATTTAGTACTATCATATATTTTATTTCTTTCATTTATGATTAAGTAATACTTTAACTATTGTAACCAATGCATTTGTAACTGTTCTTTAATATATGAGTCGGTCACCGGTGTCAGTGAGTTTTGCTGACGAGAGATTGACAAGACGGAGCTACGTTAGTTGGAGTCTGACGAACACACGAGCTGGCCGTTGTGCTCCCCCGGGCGTTTGCCAGGGAGCTGTGGACTGTGTGTGTGTACAAGACTATCCTTGTGTAGTGTAAATAACTGTATTGTTAATATAAGGAAAACCCAAGCTGTGTTTTCGTTAACTCCCTGAGAAGACAGTGTGAGAGAGTTCCTGAACTAACGACACTGCTACTCTTGTGCCCTCTTCGTGGTAACATAACATTGACCACAACAACACAGTCAAACAATATTCTCACTGCACTGCACAGTTTGACAAAGGCCAGCAACTGGGTGGGTGAAGATGCCATCCTGACTCTACTAAAGTCATTCACACTTCGTGTGAATTCTATGGAGAAGAAGAAAAGCTGAAAACAGAGGTAAGAGTTTACTATGCCTCTTTCCCAAACACATTCACGCTTATGGGGATGTCAACAACTCCCAGAAACAATAGTGGACAGGACATTTTTTCAAACACTGGTCGAAATTATAAAAACGTATGCCACCATTCCAGTCCCTACAGCAACAGAGGAGAAGTCCTTCTCTAAGCTCAAACTGATCCAAACTCAGAAGCTTATGCACAGAAGAGAGACTCTCTGATCTCCTAGTAATTGAAAAAAAAAAAAAAAAAAAACCTGATGGACGATCAACATTTACAAGAACATGGCCCCCAAAAAGTTGTTATTGTGAGAAAACAGTTACAGTTACAGTAACAATGTGACAAATATGAAGGATTATTTCTTTTTAAGTTAATTTGACAGTTGTTAGCACCCACGGCCCGTGGCTGGCGGGTGTCTATTTTCCTCGCTCCGTTCTGTAT
>NC_059302.1:0-5424 GCF_017591435.1 Portunus trituberculatus
TTAGAGGAGAAGAGTTGATAAGACGAAAAGCTTTAGATTCCACCTTGTTTAGTAAAGCTGTGTGTGGATCCCCAGACATGAGAGCCATACTCCATACACGGGCGGATAAGGCCCTTGTACAGAGCAAGCAGCTGGGAGGGAGAGAAAAATGGACGAAGACGCCACAGGACACCTAACTTCTTGGAAGCTGATTTAGCAAGAGTAGAGATGTGAAATTTCCAGTTTAGATTTTTAGTGAAGGATAGACCGAGTGTGTTTAATGTAGAGGAGAGGGGAAGTTGAGTGTTATTGAAGAAGAGAGGATAGTTGTCTGGAAGGTTATGTCGAGGCATTGAACAAAACCAGGTTTTCTCTGCCCCAATCAGAAACAAGTGAAAGATCAGAAGTTAGGCGTCCTATAGCATCTCGCCTTGAGTCATTTAATTGTTGTTGGGTTGGGCGTCTGTTGAACGCTGTTGAATAATGCAAGGTGGTATCATCAGCATAGGAGTGGATAGGGCATTGAGTCAGATTTAGGAGATCATTGATGAATAATAGAAAGAGAGTGGGTGATAGGACAGAACCCTGTGGAACACCACTGTTGATAGTTTTAGGGAAGAACAGTGACCGTCTACTACAGCAGCAATAGAACGATCGGAAAGGAAACTGGAGATGAAGGTACAGAGAGAAGGATAGAATCCGTAGGAGGGTAGTTTAGAAATTAAAGATTTGTGCCAGACTCTATCGAAGGCTTTCGATATGTCAAGGCCGACAGCAAAGGTTTCACCGAAGTCCCTAAAGAGGATGACCAAGATTCAGTTAGGAAAGTAAGAAGATCACCAGTAGATCTGCCTTTACGGAAACCATACTGGCAATCAGAGAGAAGGTTGTGAGCTGATAGATGCCTCATTATCTTCCTATTAAGGATAGACTCAAAGGCTTTAGAAAGGCAGGAAATCAAAGCTATAGGGCGGTAGTTAGAAGGATTGGAGTGGTCACCTTTTTTAGGGACAGGTTGAATGTGAGCAAACTTCCAGCAAGAAGGATAAATAGAAGTAGAGAGACACAGATGAAAGAGTTTGACCAGGCAGTGAGCGAGTTCGGAAGCACAGTTTTGAGAACAACAGGAGGGACTCCATCCGGACCGTAAGCCTTCCGAGAATCAAGGCCAGAGAGGCCAGGAAAACGTCTTTATAAAGAATTTTAATTTTAGGGATGAAGTAGTCAGAGGGTGGAGGAGTAGGAGGAATATGCCCAGAATCATCCAAAGTTGAGTTGGTAGCAAAGGTTTGAGCGAAGAGTTCAGCTTTAGAAAAAGAAGAGACAGCTGTAGAGCCATCTGGATGAAGTAAAGGAGGAAAGACGAAGAAGTAAAGTTGTTAGAGATATTATTGGCTAGATGCCAGAAATCTCGAGAGGAGTTAGAATTGGAAAGACTTTGACATTTTCTATTGATGAAAGAGTTTTTAGTAAGTTGGAGAATAGATTTGGCATGATTACGGGCAGAAATATATAGGGCATGAGTTTCAGCAGTTGGATGGCTACGGAACCGTTTGTGAGCCGCCTCTCTATCATTGACAGCACGAGAACAAGCAGAGTTAAACCAAGGCTTTTTAGCTTTAGGGTTAGAGAAAGTATGAGGAATGTATAGCTCCATGCCAGAGATAATCACCTCTGTTATGCGCTCGGCACAAAGAGAAGGATCTCTGACATGAAAACAATAATCATCCCAAGGAAATCAGAATAGTACTGCCTTAGTTCCTCCCACTTAGCAGAGTTAAAATGCCAGAAGCACCTCCGCTTAGGCGGGTCCTGAGGCTGCACTGGAGTGATAGAACAGGTAACGGAAATTAGATTGTGGTCGGAGGAGCCCAACGGAGAGGAAAGTTTAACAGAGTAAGCAGAAGGGTTGGAGGTTAGGAAAAGATCAAGAATGTTGGGCGTGTCTCCAAGGCGGTCAGGAATACGGGTAGGGAACTGCACTAGCTGCTCTAGGTCATGAAGGATAGCAAAGTTGAAGGTTTGTTCACCAGGTTGGTCAGTGAAAGAAGATGAAAGCCAAAGCTGGTGGTGAACATTGAAATCCCTAAAATGGAGATCTCAGCAAAAGGAAAGTGAGATAAGATGTGCTCCACCTTGGAAGTCAAATAGTCAAAGAATTTTACATAGTCAGAGGAATTAGGTGAGAGGTATACAGCACAGATGAATTTAGTTAGAGAGTGACATTGAAGTCTTAGCCAGATGGTAGAAAATTCTGAAGATTCAAGATTGTGGGCACGAGAGCAAGTGGTGTCGTTACGCACGTATGCGCAACATCCAGCTTTGGATTGAAAATGAGGATAGAGCAAGTAGGAGGGAACAGAAAAGGGGCTGCTGTCAGTAGTCACAGACAACTGTGTTTCGGTTAGGAAGAGAAGATGAGGTTTAGTAGAGGAGAGGTGGTGTTCCACAGATTGAAAATTAGAACGAAGGCCACGAATGTTGCAGAAATCGGAATGGGACTATTGGGCGCCGCCGTTTGGGTGCGGTCGTTTGGGCACGGCCTTTTGGGCGCCAGCTGACAGTTTGGCTCGGCCGTTTGGGCGCCAGCTGTTTTGGCGCCAATATTTATTTTTTATTTTTTATTTTTTATTTTGTTTTTGTACATTTGCTATATATTTTGTTTAAATCTCTTAAGATCATTTGGTGTTTGGAGATAAAAAAAAATCTAAAAACTTTATTTAAGACTAAAAAACACATTAAAATTAAAATCCATTAAACAATACATAGTTTTATTTAGTTCATTTGATAGTTATGAGCAAGACTTCTTAAATACTCGACTGCATCCATGTTTTCAAATCTACAAACAATTTCATGAATTCTCCTGTCTGCATCCCTATATTTTTTTAGTTTTTGTGGTGGCTCATGACCGGCAAGTAGTTTTTCATAATAAGCATCTCTGTCTTTCTGTACTTTACGTAGGCCATCAATTAGTCTCCATATGGTTGGATGTTGCATGCCTAGTTCGTATTGAAGACGACGGTGTGCTGCCTCAGCATTATTGTTTGTGCGGCCTTCCCCATTTAGCGTTCTCTGATAGAGGTTCCAAATTTCAGGGAGAAATAGAGGAGCTCGTCTCCCATTTCCTCGTCTGTTTTGACGACCAACATATGTGTCCTCAAACCAATTCAGCAAATCTTGAAGCTCTTGCGGCAGTTCGGTCGACAGAGCATCTAAATATTCATCGATCTTGTCCAAAGGCACAAAGGCAGTGGCAATAATCATTTTAGCCTTCATAGCGAAATCTGGATCAGTGTTATACAAACTAATGAACCCCTGTCTAGCTAGATGTTTTTGCATATTTTGAGCTAAATGAAAAAAACATCCTTTTATTTGAACATCAGGAATGCTTCCTTCATAGCACTGTGTGCAGCTTGCTCAAAATCGCAAACAATTGAACTAGGTTTCAAGTTGGGTTCAGTTTCCTTCAATAACTCAAACATTTTCACATATGTGGCGCGTTGCTTGTTGGGCAAAAGAGCATAAATTGTAGGGTGAACTCCTCCGTGTTTTGCTACCAAGATTATATAAATCTGACTAAAGAGGCTGGGGGCAATACTGAATGTGCCATCCGCAAACCACATATCCGATGTCACTAAGTGGTGAAGCCAACTTTGTTTTTGCATATTTTGAGCTAAATGAAAAAAACATCCTTTTATTTGAACATCAGGAATGCTTCCTTCATAGCACTGTGTGCAGCTTGCTCAAAATCGCAAACAATTGAACTAGGTTTCAAGTTGGGTTCAGTTTCCTTCAATAACTCAAACATTTTCACATATGTGGCGCGTTGCTTGTTGGGCAAAAGAGCATAAATTGTAGGGTGAACTCCTCCGTGTTTTGCTACCAAGATTATATAAATCTGACTAAAGAGGCTGGGGCAATACTGAATGTGCCATCCGCAAACCACATATCCGATGTCACTAAGTGGTGAAGCCAACTTTGTTTTGCATATTTTGAGCTAAATGAAAAAACATCCTTTATTTGAACATCAGGAATGCTTCCTTCATAGCACTGTGTGCAGCTTGCTCAAAATCGCAAACAATTGAACTAGGTTTCAAGTTGGGTTCAGTTTCCTTCAATAACTCAAACATTTTCACATATGTGGCGCGTTGCTTGTTGGGCAAAAGAGCATAAATTGTAGGGTGAACTCCTCCGTGTTTTGCTACCAAGATTATATAAATCTGACTAAAGAGGCTGGGGGCAATACTGAATGTGCCATCCGCAAACCACATATCCGATGTCACTAAGTGGTGAAGCCAACTTTGTTTTTGCATATTTTGAGCTAAATGAAAAAAACATCCTTTTATTTGAACATCAGGGAATGCTTCCTTCATAGCACTGTGTGCAGCTTGCTCAAAATCGCAAACAATTGAACTAGGTTTCAAGTTGGGTTCAGTTTCCTTCAATAACTCAAACATTTTCACATATGTGGCGCGTTGCTTGTTGGGCAAAAGAGCATAAATTGTAGGGTGAACTCCTCCGTGTTTTGCTACCAAGATTATATAAATCTGACTAAAGAGGCTGGGGGCAATACTGAATGTGCCATCCGCAAACCACATATCCGATGTCACTAAGTGGTGAAGCCAACTTTGTCTCCCGAAGATTAATATCCGGTCGTTACCTGGTCCGCTATCACATAGTAAAAAATTTTCTTCCACTCCCGGCTGAGGCACGTACACTCTGTAGCATTCTGGCACAAACAATTGCTGTAAGTCAGCTGGATTGGTGGGGGCGTCTAGTAATAAATTACGCTTCCTGCGAATTATTTTCCTCAAAGCAGACATGTTAGGAACGGCAGCAAGACTGGCTTGGGACATGTCTGTCAAACATTCATTAACCACAACAGTTGGGGGTTCAAGGGTTTCTTCAGCTCTTTTCTTTATTTTAGTTTTCACAAGTGCAACCTCTACTTCAGCAGCACAGGCTTCATGTGAATGACTGTTAAGCTCTAACACCACCTCTCCTGCTTTAGTATGGAGCCGTGCTTTACACCGATTTTTTGCTCACAACGCCAATATTTTAACTCGCTGTCAGCTTTGCTTGCCTTATCAAAGACGTATAGGAATCCGTTATGAGTAAATTTCTCCTTACCACGTTTCGTTAAAATATTGTCTGCCATCTTATACGTAAAACGAATGTATAAGTGACAGTGTTAACAGAGTTTACTCAACGGAAGCTATGGAGCGACTGATTCAAGTGTAACAGTCTCACTGGTAGTCCCACACTGGCCTTTAACTCAGTCGCCCTCTATAGGTAGTCAAAGGAAACAACTAAATGATTCAAGAGCTAGTTATCCTGTTTCTAATTGTACTGTATTATCATTCTTCATGCTATATCTTTATTTATCGAATTAAACGATCTTAAGAGATTTATTTAAAACATAAAACTAATTTACTAAAACAAAAT
>NC_059302.1:5924-15924 GCF_017591435.1 Portunus trituberculatus
GGTCTATAATTATTCGCATCATCCTTCCTACCTTTTTTAAATATTGAGTAACATTAGCTAACTTCCAGTCCTGAGGTATCTCAGCAAACCTAAGTGATCTTTCAAAGATTAACTTAAGTGCTTCAGAAATACTGTCTACACCCTCCCTAAGTACTCTGGCATGTAGCTCATCAGGACCACTAGCTTTCCTATCGTCAAGTTCAAGAATAAATTTCCTAATAATTCCCGGTTTTATATCAATATTTTCTAAAGCTCTTAAACTACTCGTCGCACTGTTTGTAACAGGATCTCCTATTCTTTCCCTAGTAAATACTGAAGAAAATTGTTCATTCAATAATTCTACTATGTCTTCCTTTTGATCCACTACTACACCATCTTTTCTGAGTGGTCCAATCCTATCCTTATTTCTTTTATCACTGACCTTGTAATAACTATATAATTTTTTGGGATCTTTACTCCCAGCTCTAGCTAGTTTTATCTCTGCCTGCCTTTTACTTTTTTTTATAACCTTACTCAAATCATCCCTGACCTGTCTGTATCTAATAAAATCTACATCTTCCCCACTTTTCTGCAACTCTTTATATGCCCTCTTCTTCTCTCTGATCTGTCTACCTATCTCGTGAGTCCACCATAATGGCTGACCACCTCTAAGGTTATGACTGATGGATGCCACGAAGGAATTCTGCAATGGTCTTCTTGCCTTCGTTCAGGTCGAGTACAAGTTTGTGGAGCCGTGTCTGCAATTCTTGATAATTTTTTTTTTTCTTCTTTTAAAAGGACGAATGCCACGTTCATCCTGGAGCAGGGCTGTGTCCACGTTAGAAGCTTCTGCTCATAGACACTGTATAATTTTCCACACAGTGGGATTACTATGTCCCACCAAGTGGAAAAACCTGTTGTTCCAGGCTTTGCAGATGTTATTGGTTCTGGGCTGATTATTGAGAGTAATTTGGTGCATGTTCCACTTCTCGATTGGAAACATGGGTGGCGTGTGGCGTAGATGGACTGGTTTTATGCAGCTAGCTGGCCTGGAAGTAACAAGTCGGTGATGGCGGAGTTGGCTTGAGATGTTGGTGGAGTCAAAATACTCCAAGAGTGGGGCAGCTTCTTTGGGCATGGTAGAATGTAGGTGCGCCATGCCCTCCTTGACATCCTCGGGGGGCAGGAAGGCGAGTGCATCCAGCTGACCACAGAATAGGCGGAACTCATTGTTGAACTCATGCAGGTTCTTAAGCCCCAGGTACTGGGTCTGCCTCCAGACGGACTGGCTCAGGTGGTAAAAACAGAACTCCACCTGGACTTGCTCCCCAAACACCACACGAAGGGCTATCTCGACAGGCCTCTCAAAGTCAATGATGACGGAGCTAGGATCACAGCCACTCTCTTCAAGGATCCTGAAGAACTGTTTGTAGGTGGTTTGTGTCTTACGTTGCAACAAGGCATACACTAGAGGAAAGTGGACTCCGTTAACTCGATCCTGGATTACGTAGAGCTGGGTGAAGAGTCTTGGTGCTACTGAAAATGTGCCGTCCATGCACCCCTCTGCACAGCCTGCAAGGACCTCTAGATGGTTGGGGGAACAGATGATGATATGTACATCTGCCTCCGGCCCATTGTCATAGTGGAGATGGGATGCCCAGTCACTGGTAATCTCCAACTCCTTAAGACACTGTGGATCCTTTGGTCGGTGCGAAGCTCGGAAGCGATGAAGGACACGCTTGCACGTATCTGGTTTAGGCAAGCGTGCCTTAACTGCATCCTGCAGTCCCTCAACTGCGAAGGTGACAATCTGGCCTGGTTGATCATGTGTGGTTGTAGCTTTCCTTTTCATGGCTTGCCTTGTCCACTCAACTTCACAACCAACTGTGTCAGATAGATGATTATGGTCAGACACAACTTCAGTTTCAGTATGACTTTTGGTAGTCATGAGTATAGCAGTACAATTTAGGGAAGCCCGCTTCACACATCGTCATGTGATCTTATCCACTGACTTGGCAACATGTTTCTTTGTATACAGGAATCCATCGAAACATCTTTTGTCCAGCTCGTTCTGTTGTTATGATTTCAAGCTCCATAGTGTACTGAAGGCTAGTTCTTTATACACCTCATTCATCAACTTTCTCCTAGTTTGAACAACTGTGAACTGAAGCTTCGCTATTGTCTCATCCAGCTACAATTGTAAACTGAAGCTTCACTCTATTAATCTCAATCCCATAACACATTATGAACACCTGTAAATTGAAGCTTCACTTCCGTCTCACTTAGACAATATAATGAATACGAATATTAATAATAATTGTGAAAATATGTAAATAAAGTAAAATATAAAAATATTAATAATAATTCTGAAAATATGTAAATAATATAAAATATAATATATATTACAGTAAATATGTTTCGTGGCCAAAACGTCCACCTTGGGAGGTTCCCGTGGCCAAAACATCCTAGGGTGACATCCCATGGCCAAAACGTCCGTGGGCAAATCATCCGTGGCCAAATCATCCTACAACCTAGGTGAGGTGAAACGCACTGCTGAGACATCTTCCCCTTAATAAATTAACTCAATCTAACCCAATTAAATTGATCCAACCAAAGCAAAGTAGCCTAACCTGACTGGCAATGCCAAGGAATTGATATGGAGTTGTTACATTATTTCTCTGGTAAAATCTAGCAATGCAGTGGAAGTAATCTAGGCAACAGCCTGCATGGATAGACGTCTTCCATAGACTGATCCAAATGGAGTCACTTCTCTATCCACAAAGTGCTCTGATTGGCTAGATTTTTTATGCATTATTTTTTGTGGCCACTTGCAGCATGCTCAAACAAAAGAACCTATCACTGTGAGTGATCTCGTGCGTGCACAAATGAGTGACAACCTAATGGCATTACCTCAGTGTCTGCCAGTCCATCGCATGTGTGGGTGCATTGCATCCCAGCGCTGACATGGCACTGTGTGAGCTTGTTCCTCCAAAATCTGGTAAATCTTTAAAAATTGTTAGTGTAATAAACAATTTGCAATGGGTATGTGTGGCATTCAAATTACTCAGAATGAGAAGCTCTATAAGATGAGAAGGCTAAGAAAGACATGTTGATGGTGAAAGAGTAAAAAAAAAATAGCCATTCCATTAACTATCTTGGCTTCAGACTCTAATAACCCAACTTTTTAAACACCCACTGCAAATTGTAAGGAAATATGCTAAATTATTATATTCTTCGTCAGCTATGGTAACGAGCCTAACCAGATCACTCCCTTACCCTGAGCAGTCTGTGCTGCACACAAACCTCACCATTGCTATCCCAGACATCATAGACAGCTTTGGTATTTCCTCTGTCAACTTAACATACTGTACTGAAAGTGGTAGCCAACTAGGTGATCAGGAGAGTGTTTGAGAGTAATGAAGGTAAATTCACACAAGGAAACTTCAGCACAGGCTGGATGAAAACCATGTAAGAGTGAGATAGGGGTATGTTATGTTACCAATCCTTGTTAAGATAAACATAGAGGAATTGTTAGTAAGAATTTAGAAAATCAGAGAAGGGAACAAGGGTTGAAGGCAACATTTAATTATGGGATCCAGCATACAGAAATGTCATTGTGTTATGGCTATGAACAAATAGGATATGGAAGAGTTACTTAGCATAGAAGAGGAATATGGAAGGGAATGGGACATAATTATTAGTGACAGGAAATATTATGTGATAGAATACAGTATAACAGCACAGGAGGAAACCAGTGGGTGCTGGGAGAACAATGTGCTAGAAATAGTAGATAGAAAAGTAAAGGAAAATAAATGAAGAGAAGGTCAAGAGATGATAATTAATGGATGAAATAGATCAGTTAAGTCTGAAATAGGTAGAAGCTAGTGGAAAGGAATGGCAGCACTGTAATGTTTGTATGTGTCAAAAATACTTTTGTCAGAATGGAGATCTCAAAAAGCTACAAAACTCAGATCATTATAAACAGTTGGAATTATGGATCCCAAATAGTACATCAATATAGATAGTTATGAGATTGGATGGAACACATTCTGGAAAAAGGCTAGTGAAAGAAAAACCTAATTTATTTAAGAAGATAGAGGGACTCAGCAATATAAGTGAATTAAAAAGATACTTGGGAAAGAAATGGAACAGTGGACACTAAGGGAGAACATGAGGAAGAATGGCAGGGGTTAGTTCAAGTTTTTAGGTTATAAGATGGCAGGACCAGATGGCAGTCAGGAATGGAGAGCAATTCCACAGTGAAATGGTATATAAATAAGGAGAAAGACTGGAGGCACTTCATTGACATGTATGAGACTGGAGGAGTAGATTGTTAGTTAGTGCAAGGACAGGAACTTAAAAGGTTAGAACCTGGAAGAAGGACGAGCAGGACCAAGACTATAACTTCTGTGGGAGGGGAGAGAAAGATGATAGAACACTTTACTGTGGAGTGCTTTAAATATGAGTGACAAAGATATACTTAAAGAGGCAATAGTAGGAATTGTAGTGAATAAAGAGTGGGATATTTCAATGGGAGGAAGCTGATAGAGAGATTCTCACAGTACTGGGATTGTTTGGTAGCAAGGAAAAAAAAAAGGAAAGAGTTAATAAAAGAGATGAACAGTGTTCTTGTGTAGGCCTGGGAAGTACTGCACCAGGAAGTACATCAGAGAGGTTAGATGTTAGGAGGCACATTGCTTCCATGTTCTACTCTACCCCTCCCACAGGCTAATGAGGATGATGGAAAGCAGCCGACCCACCAAACAATTCAAAGCTGAAAAAAGCATAAAAAGAGGAAGAGGAGGTGGTGAGAGTAGGACTCTAACTGAAGTTAGGAAGAAGCAAATGGATTACAAGAGTGTGATGAAGGGCCAAGTTGCAATTATATGACGACATAATGACTAGACGGGTAAGTCACAGAACATTATGTATTATAATGAATACTTACTTGTTCATCATAGATTTACACTCACAACTATTCACAATTATTTATTTGATGAGTAACATCTCTGCCACCTTACTATTACTGTAGGTGGTGAAATGATATTGAAAACACCAAGGATGCCGACTGTTAGCGTAAATAGAGTTTATGAAAGGGAGCTTAGGGTGGTGTACCAAAGCAACCTGACGGTAAAGGACCTATATTCTTAGAGCACTGCCCTTAAGTGATCTAAGGTTGGGTTCTTCAAAGTACGTCTGCAAGTTCTTGTCCAATGGGTTGCCACATTACAAACATATATGAACAATAAATGAAAATGTTGCTCCCACCATCCATCATTGGTGACACAGTGACGTAGAGCATATGCTTACTCCTGATGAGTGTTGCCAGCTCACAAGCAAAGAAAACGGGAAGAAAATAGCCAAAATATAGCTGTAAAAAGCCTAAACGTCTATTGATGTGCCCTGAGTCTTGCATGATGAACGTCTATCAATGTGTCTCGAGTCTTGTGGGTTAAGTTGTTATTTTGGGCAATATAGTTAATTTGTATCATGCATACAATAAACATTGTATTTATCTTATATTAAATATATTTGGTTGGCATTTAAAGCATGTTAATTTTTTTGGGGGGTAAATTCATATAACAAGAACGAGTTAATTCTAATTCCATTAATTTCTATGGAAAAAATTGATTTGATATATGATTTTTTTTTATATACAATGATCGTCACGGAACGAATTAAATTCGTATGTCGAGGTAGCACTACCAGGATAGGTACTGATGCTCCCTGCTGGCAATAATTTTTTTTTTTTATGGAACCAGTATGTAAGTAGCTATAGGTCTTATTATGATAACTACCATAAAAGTAAACTATTTTCAGCTGTTTTCTGATGTTTGTCGTCTGAATATTGCCAAAAATAGTCAAATTATTATAATTGTTTTTTTTGCAAAAATTTTTGTGAGTTTATTTCATAATGTACGTAACTAGTATGAAAAATCTCATAGGTACTATTGTTGTTACTATTTTTGTTGAGAGAGAGAGAGAGAGAGAGAGAGAGAGAGAGAGAGAGAGAGAGAGAGAGAGAACTGCCTCCAAGTCAGGTTCTCAAAGCACAAGTAATGATTCAAGACTGTTGCAAGGTCTTGTGAGTTGTTTTTAATCAGCCTGCGTAGAATGAAGATGTTGTAAAGTCTAAATGTGACATCACTGCAGTTCACTATTGCATAGTCTGTGTAGATTGACAGAGGATTGAGTGTTCAGTGTGTCTTGTGCCTGTGTGTCCAATACAGACAGGCTGCAGACATTGTCACAGCTCAGGCATTTGTCATAGAGCCCTCTGTTTACAATCATTCCCTGCCAATGATTAAGTCTACATCAGGTCTAAAGGTGGAATAGTATAGATCTTGTAGATGTGCTGGGTTGTGAAGAAAGTACATACATGAAATCAAACTGGGTCACAATAAATAGTTTGAAGAACACTTTGAAGAGAGGGCCTTAAGATTTTTGACCATCCACCCCCAGTGGGCCTTTGTATTAGCAACTTCTGTTGGGAGAAAAGAAAAACAGCAAACAGAAACTATTTCACACAACTACTTCCTTCATCTAGCATGCCACATTTCTTCCAGGAAATTCCTCAGTCTCAACCATCCTTTCATTTGTCTCTCCAGAGTCTCAGCAGGAACACCATTCTTTCTCTTCCTTTCTTTTTTACTTTGACATTCTTCTCAAGGTTGTCTTTATGTGTCTCTGAAAGTACTCCAGGCCATGATGTCCTTTCCCAAGGCCTCTTAAGTGGGTGTCTACACAGTGCAGTTTGTGACTGCTTTTAGTCAGGAATGTACTGTTGGGAGTGAAATGGAGCCAGTATTAGCTGAATAGCTAGAAAACTGCTCCACTGATCTGTTCCAAGCAACATAACCTTGTGTGATTGGCTGCCTTCCCAGCATTTTCTAAGCTTAAATGAGAACAACCATCAACAAAGTTGTAAATAGGAAGAATATTTTGTAAGTTATACACAAACTTATGAAATCTTATCACATAAAATAAATAAATTTAAGGCTCTGCACATGACTCACTCCAAATTGTTAGAGTAACTTTCATCACACTAAAACAGGGCATACACTGATTACAAAAAACAGAGCACTACAGCAATAATATAAAACAAATTAATTATCACTACAACAAACAGGGCTATAAACTCAAGCTTCATTCTCAAGCACTGTCTTCTCCTTCCACGAGATCTGTTTCTGCCTTTCACACAGGACCTGTGATCTCCCTCATACTTGTATTGTTGCTGTAAGAACTTACCTACTCCTGCAGGGAGTTGTGTATGCATCATTCCTCATCTAGCAGCTATGGAGTCTCCTGCTGCTTCTGTGATTCCTGTCTCTTCTATCCTCCGTTGTCTCACACTTCTGCCTTCACTGCTTCACCTGCTCTCACCTCTCCATCTCTCTTATGCACAGCCTGCTCCTTTGGTTGTACTTTCTTTTCCATACTGCACAAATACAAGAGTCACCAAAGAGCAATGTAGGAAATCTTGTCCAGCTTTTTTTTTTTTTTTTTCCCCATTTATTTATTTTTTTCCTCTTACCTGTACAGAGTTAGCAGTTGGGGGATGAAAAACACTCGTGAAGGCAACTAAGAATGTCTAACTTCATAGAAGCTGTTTTAGGCAGAGAAGGGATGTGAAGTTTCCAGTTTAGATTATGATTAAAGAACAGACTGGGAATGTTCTGTGTAAAAAAAAAAAAAAAAAAGACGGACAATTGAGTGTCATTGAGCAAGAGGGGAGCAGTTGAATATCATTGAAGATTCTTATGGGGAAAATAGTGTAGGTTTTTGAGTATTTTGGATTTCAGGAACACATTAAGTTCAAGAACACAGGTTCCATTGTACTGAAGCACACTTACCAGAAACAGCAAGAAATCACATCACTGGTGTCTTGGGAACTACTGTGTCTTGCAGGTTCTTGCCTCCCTCCTCTTCATGCTGTCCACTCTCTCCCTCATTACTCCTTGTTCTTGTTAGTTTCTTTCATTCAGTGAACATGCAATATATTAGGTCAGTTCAGTAATGACCATTTGTTATGATCTCTCTGTTTACTGTTCAACTTGTCTCCCTTTGTATCCTTGCTTATGTCTGATAAGGAGAGCTTTTTACTTAGTGTCAGAGAGAGAGGAGAGGAGAGGAGAGGAGAGGAGAGGAGAGGAGAGGAGAGGAGAGGAGAGGAGAGGAGAGGAGAGGAGAGGAGAGGAGAGGAGAGGAGAGAGAGTTGATGCAAAAGTACTATTGAAATAAAGAATAGCTATTAAGGGAATGCTGGGCAGAAAAGCAGACAATTAAGTACACAAGTGTGGTGTTACAGTGTCACAAGGCTACTTAAGGAAACACTTTGAACATTTAGTAAAGATATATTTGTGCAAAGTGATACAGCTGGTTGAGGCGCGCCTCGCCTTGCATCTTGCCCGCAGACTTGGTTCTTTTCCAATGTATGTATCAACCTTACTGTTACGTTATTCCTAAAATAACATACATAGGGTTATTATTGATGATCAACAAAAGTACTGGAGTAGAAAAAAAAAAAAAAAAAAAAGCAAACTCCTATGCATTTCTATAGTAATGCTGCTAATTGTAACATGGCATAATCTACAAGTATATATATACAGACTATTCAGGCTTTTATCTCCTGCCACATAAATTACCCTGCTAGTGAGCAACTTACAACAAAGCACACAAAATATGCATACAATAATTACAGGTCAACAGGAAGCACCATACCTGGAATGTGTTATTAGTTCCTCTTAGAGAACGAGGAAATTAAGTAGTACGGTAATACTCTCATATTTAGATTATATAGGATACCAATATACTCTGATGATTTCCACTACCCTGCTATTCACGATTATTATTTTAAGTATATAATATATACACACTACATACTTAGTGTCCTTATAAGTTGTATCACACTATATAATCACAAGAAATGGCTACAGCAACAGATATGCAAGAATCCTAATGACTATAAGGCATCAGGTGAACAGGACAGGGGCACCAAAGAGTGTGTGGGGTACTGGGAGAGTCTGGCTGCAGTCTCACTGGTGAACAAGAGTCTATATATCAGTGTAGTAGTGTATGGTAGCTGCAGTGTGACAACCTACAGGGCTGCCAAGGAAGGGCTGGCCTGATGAGAGCATATGGCATTGCTTGCTCACACAAGCACCAAATGCTTCCTGGAAGAAGAAAGGGATTTGACAGTCAGAAAGAAAGTTTGTCGTCTATTTAGACAATGTGGTACATGCATGTATCTCCTCTAAACAAGCCTTTCTTTATGTACAATACTGAAATGGGTGAATCTTAAAAACTATGCATATTTTGACACAAAAAATGTTTGTATTGTAAGCTTCAAATTAGTCATCAGGAACTCAGTAAGCTCAATGTGGTATCTTCATTAGTCACTGGAGCTTAAATGTAACAAGTATGAACCTGTTTTATCATATCCCTCTTTAGTATAACATTCAAGTAATGCTAATAAGTATTCACTATCTTTCATAATGATATATCTGTATGAAAATACATGTACAAAAAGGTAACCTGTAATAGTTTTCATGCTCTACATTCATATAGATGAGCATGTCAGAGAAGTAATAACTTCAGTATATGGGCTTCTACTTTAATTAAGTGCACTTTTGTTTCAACTAAACTAAGGGACAAAAATAGGTAGTTTATCAATAATAGTAAGCTTCACAGCAATGAACATTTACAAGTCTTCACGCTCCACCTGCAGTAGTATTAGCTCAGGTGTCTGTCGTCTGCTGGATGCGGTTTTCCCACTGGGCGATGAGCGCGCTGCGTCGTCTCACTGTCTTATCTGGGACCTGTGGGTGGTGAGGGACCAACCAAGATATTACAGATCAAAGATAATTAAATATGAATGATTTATTGGTACCAGCTCCTTTTTCACTATGATCAAAATTTATTTTACATCAAGAGGTGTGGGAGCTGAAATACAAAGTTAATTCTGTATCCTGTTGCTTTCCCCCACTAAATATACATACTTCTATTTATAATGCATGAAACT
>NC_059302.1:20924-60924 GCF_017591435.1 Portunus trituberculatus
GACGCTATGAACTTCTGCATGAGTCCCTTTGGTGGGCGGGTGGTGGAGGTGGTGGACAGGTTGTTGGTGGACAAGCTTCGGGAGAGACCGTTGCGGTTGAGGGCTGGGGACGGGGTGAAGTTGGGGACAGGAGATGCAGGGCTCCTTGGGGATGGGCAGCGCTTTGGGGTGGAGGAAGGGGTGGTGCTTGCACTGACACGGTGGGTGCTGGGGAGGGCCTGGGAGCGGGGGCTCTCAAGCGGCTGGCTGATGTCACTAAAGTCAGACAAGCGGGTCACCTATAAAGGGAGACAGGAAGGATTTGAGGAAGGGAGGCAAAAATACAAACCTTAAGATGAAAGAAAAATAACTGGAGGATCCATTATTAATATTTATACTGCTCAACTAATTATGCTGCCACCACCTACAGAGGATGAGGTTAAAACTCACAGATGACATACTGCAAGACTTAAAAGAATGAAAGATATATTGGGAACTAAACAACGGATCTAATACCATTTCTATCTTCTAGAGGCAAGCTATAAAAATACAAACCACAAGGGGAATAAAACATACAATGGACAATGAAGTACTGAACTAATAACACTATTTTCCACCTTGAAAAGCCAAATAGTAAAAGATGATAAGAGATAAGCCACTAAACTAATATTATTTGCTCTTCTTTCTTAGCAGTTGACTAAGAATGCTAGTGCCACTACTGTAGTATTGTAACTAGTGCAGACTTCCCACCTCCAGTCAACAACACAGGGAGAAGTAACAGGTCCCTTGCAAAACATTACCGTCACACAAGCTCCAGTTGCTGGCTTCTCTTTCACCATAAACTTTTTCCTTCTCATCTTCACAGGTTTCTCAAACAATATATACTTTTCTCCGAATCCACGTGTCAGCTTTATGTGAAACCAAGTACTCTTATAACGTGCATCCTAACTTACTGATTATACACATCAACTCAATAATTATTTCACAGATTTCAGTGTAATGAATTAGAAACCTAGATTCTGTCTGCATTTATTATGAAAAGCTTTAACAAAGGAAGGGAGGAGTCTATAGCTTGAAGTTATATAAAATTATATAAAAAAAATGTGTTGTAATTATTATTAGTATTAGTAGAAATAATCAGAACAACATAAGCATTCCTTACCTTTGCATCAACAGTCTCCTCTGATGTAGTAAGAATTTTGCCAGCGTCCCTCAGCTCCCTCTCCTTCTGGCTGGTCTCCTGAATCTCAAGCTGGATTCTGGAGGTGGCCAGGCGGTGTTGCACATCCCGTCCATCTGTCTGAGGTTTAGGAACAGTGGGAGCAGATGTGTTGGAGACGGGTGCAGCAGAGGCAGCGACAGAGCGAGGTGGGGCAGATCCATTGAGCAGCCCCTTCTCTCGTCTATACGCCTCCTCTCTTTCCCTCGCCAGTCGTATCTCCCTCTCGATGACAGACTCCTTCTGCATCCTGTGGGAAGAAAAGGCTCGTGAGAAATCGGGGAAAATCGTGGGAGCAAAGTAGGATTCTGTGAAGGATGGTTATGACACTGTAAGGACAAGTTGCAAAGGAGGGAGGAAGGACAATATGATGACGACATAGAAGTGAGGACGGAAGGAAAGGGGGACAACATGAGGGGAATGTCGGGAAAATAAAGGAAGGCGAAGGATAGAGGTAAAAAGTACGAGAGAGGCCATGAAGAATGAAGGAAGGAAAGGAGGGAAGAAGTGGTGAAGTAAGATTGACAGGAATAGATGGATAGATATGGTGAGCAGGAAATGGCAAGAGAAAAAAATGAAAGATCTGTCAAGGAGGAAAAAGATAGCAAGAGGTTGGAAGAAAGCGATAATAAAGAAGAAAAACTATGATAAAGTTAAGTTTATGAAGGAAAGCTATGATAAAGGAAGCTTTATGAAGGAAAACGGAGGAAACAGAAGAGATAACGAGAGAGGAAGGCTTGTGAAGGAAGGAAGAGAAGATGGATTAAGATGAGAAGCTATGATTTAGGAAACTGTGAAGGAAGGAAGGAAGAAGAGAGGAGGAATGATGTGCGAGGTCACGTCCTTCTATCCTGCCGGCAGCAAGAACCACAGAGGCAAGACCACGGAGGTGATGACACTAACCTTGTACTAAACATGAGAGAGAGAGAGAGAGAGAGAGAGAGAGAGAGAGAGAGAGAGAGATCCATTACTATTGAACTTGTTCTTGCTGAGGAATAGAACACACACACACACTCTCTCTCTCTCTCTCTCTCTCTCTCTCTTTCTCTCCTGAGAAAAAAAAAAAGAAAGAAAGCGAAGCCAACAAAACAACGGAAAGTGAACAGCGACAAGCCACGTACACGATTTCCAATGAAAAATGAGAAAGAAGAAACGAGAGAGAATGCGTGAGATCTAGCAGCCAGTGACAGTGTTGAGGATCACGGCCTACCTCCCTCCCTTCCTCCCAATCTCTTCTATCCTCCCTTCACGCTCCGGGAGAAAGCTTAGCACATCACATTTACTCAGTGTGATTTATGGATTGAATTTCAACCTTTCCACGCACTGCACATCCCAATTTCTTACTTCTAGGGGGGCATAACTGTTCACTGATCAAAAGGATACAGAAAAAGAACAGCTAAAAATAAATTCTTGACAACATGAGCGGAAAAAACGAAACGCAGTCAAATGGAAGCAAGTGTGTGTGTGTGTGTGTGTGTGTGTGTGTGTGTGTATGTGTGTGTGTGTGTGTGCGCTCGTACTCAAACCCTACAAGGCGCCGGCAGTCCAACAGGCGTGGCTTCTCTGGGTTCCATAAGCGGTAATGTACAGAGCCATTACACGACAAGGAGTAGGGGAAAGGGGGGCAAGGGTGTTGGAGGCCGTGGTTACGTTAAGTAGCTCCGCACCTCGCCTGAAAACCCCAACGCATTACCTCAAGACTTGCAAACACGACACTGCCCACGTCACGGCAACTCACCCCACAATATCCTCCTCCACCACTACTACTACTACTACTACTACTACTACTACTACTACTACTACTACTACTACTACACGTCTACCAGTACTCATTCCTAACCCTTATAAAACATTCCAGCTCTGCTTGAACATCGATTACCTTTACACATCCCCATTACCTTTTACGCCACCGCTATACACGTCTTCCCTTACATAACACACCATTCCCCTGTACATTACTCGTACACTGCACCATTGCTATCGCCAAGCACAACAGTTACTGTCACCACCCGCAGGCCGCTCCAGCACGTAGTCGCCCCATCACAAAGCCGCCAGTCACCACCGCAGTGTCTAGAAGCGGAGCAAAACACTACCAACACTGATAACCAATTATTTTCCCCACAAAGTCTTCGTGTTACGTTGGTGCGCCGGTCACACGTCTGAACACAGCACCTGGTGAAGCGGTGAACACGATGAGAAGAACACGCCACTCACTAACTCACGCACTCAACTCACTTCCTCCTCCTGCTTCCTCGCCCTGTCTGTCTGTCTATCGGCCGTGTGCTAATTCGTTTAGCTATGAAACAATAAGCTAAGCTGATTTCCATAAAGCCCTGCATTGACTACTTCCTGTATCTCTCTCTCTCTCTCTCTCTCTCTCTCTCTCTCTCTCTCTCTCTCTCTCTCTGTGTGTGTGTGTGTGTGTGTGTGTGTGTGTGTGTGACTATGATTAGTTTCTGCACTCTTACATGGTACATTTCTGTCAAGCGTAATCATTCGTGTAATATCTTTCTTACTCGCGCATCTCTTCCCCCCCCCCTCTCTCTCTTACCCCATAGAGCGGTAGAGAGGCAGAGAAGCAGCTCCTTCTTCACCTGTGGCAGCGACAGAATGAGGGCGTGACGGACAGTCCAGCCCACGTGATGTAAACACACACACACACACACACACACACACACACACACACACACACACGTCACCCTTGATCTTGTATAGGGAGAGAGGTAGGGGAGGGGACAAACTGATGTTACACATATGCACCTTTGAAGCTTGTCCTAAATAAACACCGCGCTCGCAGGCAGACAGGCAGGCAAGCACGCACGCACGCACACGGACACACACACACACACACACACACACACACACACACACACACACACACACACACACACACCTGTGAATGCACGGGCAATTACGTCTACAGTCAGTAAAGGTAATCAGTGTGGGGATGAGAAAGTGGTAAGATAAAAGAGCAAAGATGTTATCTAGAAAAAGACGAGAAGAAAGAATGAATTATTCATAAAGAGATGGAGAAAGAAAATCATCAAAAAGAAAAAAAATGAATTAGTGCAAATTAAAAGAGAAAAGTTAATAGAAGAGAGAGAGAGAGAGAGAGAGAGAGAGAGAGAGAGAGAGAGAGAGAGAGAGAGAGAGAGATAACGAACGAGTGAAAGCAAGAACAAAAGCATAAAACACGTAACGGATGGCAAGGTTGTAGATAAAAGCACGAAAAGAAAGAACCATGAAAAAAGAGAAAAAAAAAAAAAAGAGCCAGAGGGGAATACAATTAAGGACAGGAAGAGGAACCTAATCGTGGGAACAGGTTGGAGAGGTCATGGGGAAGATGTGCTGCGGGGCGTCGCTGAGCCACTACAAGAAATATTTACTATATAGTATAAGGCGATACTCCAATTAATCTCCCCTCCCCCCCCTCTCTCTCTCTCTCTTTCTCAATCGGCAGTGTTAGTAACGAGGAGGAGGAGGAGGAGGAGGAGTAACGACGACGAGGAGGAGGAGGAGGAATACAAAGGAAGTAACAGACAGCAACAGCCCTACTGGGCCTAACTAGGCTGTCTGTGTGAGGAGGAGGAGGAGAAGGAGGAGGAGAAGGAGGAGGAGGAGGAGAGAGATAAAGAAAAAAACGGAGGAGGAAGAGAGAGAGAAAAAAAACGGAGTAGGAGGAGGAGGAGGAGAGAGATAAAGAAAAAAAAAAACATGGGAGGAGGAGAAGGAAGAAAAGAGAAAAAACAGGGAGGAGGAGGAGGAGGAGACTAATTAACAGGCCGTCACCCGAACGAAGCCTGTGAACAATATGAGTGAAGTCGGTCGCCACCACCACCGCCACCATTACCACCACCACCACCATCACCACCAACACCACCGCCAACGTAACATCTGACGGGCGATCGGCGTAGGAATGTAAATAGCACGCGCTGCCTCACTCACCCGCCACCTGGCAGACTTACGGTTCAATAACGAACGCCACCGTTATCATGGCTGCGGCAGGAGGGCAGACAGGTGGACAGGCGGACAGGTGGGCAGGCTGCTTGTGAGAGAGGCGAGATGAAGGGAGGCCAGGGAATGAGTGAGGCAGTCCTGGCGATACAATAGACGAGTGTTTTCAATTGTCTTTACTTTTCATCATTATAGTTCATTATTCATTTAGTTTTCCAGGATAGTGAAGAGCAGCACAAGAGGTTATGCTTCGTATCCATCCTAACAGTTCATTCCTCAATCTGTTCTCAAGGTTTGTGACTTTTTTTATATATTAAATTCTCTTCCGTTGTACTATAGTCTTATGTGAATGGACAATACAAGAGGCAAAAATGTTCAGTTCTCTTTACTTTCGTCTATCCTTTCTGTTCACTTCTCGATTGGTTTTCAAGGTCAGTAACTCCTTCATACACCACAAACTTCTCTCCGTGTTTCTTTACCGTTGTCGTCACAGAAGTGTGTAACAGGAGTACTAGGCAATTCGGGCTTTCTCTTACTACTCTTCCTCCTCCTCCTCCTGGTCCTCTTCCTCTCGCACCGCCAGTCCACCGCCACAGCCGCGAGATGGCCGCCTCACTTCCCACGGGTACTAACAACTCTTTCTGGGTCGCTGCTCTTTAGCTAAACGCTCCAGAGGTTCCACTACCAGTCTGGACCAGGCGAGAAGACTCCACACCGATATGAGCAAGAGCTAGTACAATGCAGAGGTAAACACGGAAACTCTGATACACAAACACTTGCACTGATACACCAGATAGTTTTCGCACAATTTTTTCCTTGTTTTTGCTTCGAGATATTTTTCCTTTCCTCACTGTCTAGTCTATGATTAGTCTTGTTCACCCTCGCACAGACCCGCGCTGCGCTGTTCACACTGTATCCCGTTTTCTACCACACAAGCAATGATTTATCACTTCATGCTTAATACGGACTGTTTTCCTTGCTCTGTAGCCATTTCTTGGGTTGTGAGAAGTAAGTGACGGCGTTGATGAGGGTGACAATGGCTGCAGGACCGGGACGTGGCGGGGGTGCAGGGAAGGAAAAGGTGGAGGCGATGGGATGGGGGCGAGGGAGGAGCGTCAGGGAACGGTGTGCGCCGCTCGCCGTCCGCTGCGTGACTATACGGGGTGGCGGAGAGCTCAACGCTGGGCTTCCTGTCGCAGCTTTCACTTCATGCTAATCACGGAACGCGACGCCTCACGATTATCCGCGTCGTAAGAGTAACAAGGGAGCTTTCTTAATCAAACATTACCCAGGCATATCTCAATTGCTAGTATAACAACAAGCTGTGGTGGAAGTCATTGCCAGGCTTTCATCAAGACTCTTTTCATGATTTTGCACCGTCAACGAGATGAAAAATTTTGAGAACCTGACCATTAATCTATCTGGTGGAAGCTCAACACATTTACAACACAGCTACCACTACCACTAGCACTACCACCACCACCCACCACCACCACCACCACACCGGTCATGAAAACACCTCTCATCATCCTAGCTCTTTTACATTCCTTTTACAACACAAGCCAGCCTCACTCAAAACCCCCTTCTATAGTACGCCTTCTTTTATCAACAGGAATTCCCCAGCAAAGGTTATGGCCCGTTTCTGTGGCAACACGCCCTTGGATTGGCCGTAAAAGGAGTAAATGTAATAGTAGTGGCCGGGGAAGTCAATGGGGCGCGGCGGGGCGGCACTTGGTAGGGGCGTGAAGGTCCTGCCGTCACCCCAAACCCCAGCATCCCCCTAAGCGGCGCAGGTCACCCAGCCATCCGTGTGCCTCCCCAGTGCCCTTCATCGCTTTAACACCAGAATGGGAGTTTTAGTTGCGCCTCCTGTTAACTTTATCATCTCCAAACGTATAGGAGGAAGATTGTGATGGTGGTGGTAGAAGAGATGGTGTGGCGTATAAGGGACGAGTGGGAGAAAGGACCAGCGTAGGTCAGTGGGCCGGGGAGGTGAGGGTCAGTCAGCCATCAAGGTGAGCAGGCGGGCCACGGTGACACTACGCATGCCATTCCTCACCCTCAGACTCTAGCCCTAAACACACACACACACACACACACACACACACACACACACACAGAATGACACTGTCTTTTGTGTTTGATTGACTGATTGACTTTTTGGCGACGTAACAATGAGGTCATGAGTGTGTGTGTGTGTGTGTGTGTGTGTGTGTGTGTGTGTGTGTGTGTGTGTGTGTGTGTGTGTGTGTGTGTGTGTTCTGTGTTTGCATTCATGCTTTCCGTAGACTCTCCTATCAGAAACTAAATATTATCCTTTCTCTCTCTCTCTCTCTCTCTCTCTCTCTCTCTCTCTCTCTCTCTCTCTCCTCGACAACTGCGCACGATGGCAGATGAAACTTTTGGTTGCTTTCCTCGTATTCCGATGGTTATTATTACAAAGCGTTCCCTAACATGGTTACTGCCGGTTATGATTCAGTCTGGTCTCTAATTCCAGTCATGCTGCAAGAATACTACCACTGTGTTTTCTGCGCTCCTTACAAGGCTAATGATAAGACGCAGCAAGGGTCTGGGAATCCCTACCTCTGTTTTTTTTTTCTTTATTATTTGTTTTCTACCCTGAGGTATGGTGTGTGACGTGCCGTCTTGTGTTTCATACAGGGGCTGCCACTTGTAGGCCTGGTGGCTTCTTGCAGCTTCACTTATTTCCATATCTAATGTTTTGTCCTGACCGTCCTTGGAATGGTCTCAGCCTGGTCTATCAATTATCTACTTAAAAATGCCATTGCCTAGATAGAGTTGAGGGTGATTATTACAACCATGCTTAAATCCTTGACCCTTCTGCTTAATTAAACTGGTAAATGTCTTAATGCTGTCCTGGGTCCCTTCATGACGACAGGGAATGCCGTCACTGCTCACGCCGGGATGGTTTCTCCGTTGCCTCCGCTTCACGCCACTTTGTTCCGAGTCGTGTGATCGATGATAATTTTCCTGAACGTTGCCGAAGCTTTACAGTACATGAGCTCGTAAGCTTTCTGTAAATTACACTGTTTACGTATCGTTTTCTCTGCATACATGAACACCTGGATCACAGTTTTCTATTGGGTTATCTTTATTCGAAATCACGACAGTAATGTTCTGCTTCTTGCGAATCTGTCAATGGCCACCATCGGAAGAAAACGAGAAATTTCAATCGGTAACTATACAAGATAGAGTGATGCAAGGCTGCGGGTGACGGGCGGCAGTGGGGTGCATGGGGACGCAGAGGAGTTGCCGAGAGTCGCCTTACCACAAATCTGCCGTGAGATTCGTAATAGCTTGGTTGTCATTTGTGGTGCTGGCTGACCCACTGACTGACTGGCGTCCCGGAACAAAGCAATAACTGACTTGAACTTAATTGGCCACAAAAAAAAAAAAAAAAAGAGAGAGAGAGAGAGAGAGAGAGAGAGAGAGAGAGAGAGAGAGAGAGAGAGAGAGAGAGATTAATAAAGATTAAGTGACCAAATACCGAGTGATATTGTGGTGGTGGAAAGTGTGTTAATTGTGTTTGTTTCACCTCTCCTTTCTCCGCCGTCACCTTCTCCTTCACGCACCCTCTTACCTTCCCTCTGCAATGCCTCAATTTTCTCTCCACTTATAGTTATTATCACTATTATTATTATCATCATCATCATCATCATCATCATCATTGTTATTACTATTATCATTACCTGTTTCCTTTTTGCTTCACTGCGTCCTTCATGTGCACTTTAAAAAGAGCAAAAAGAAAAAAAAAAACCGGAAAAACTTTCAATTTTATGAAGTTGGCTGTTTGGATGAGTCTAGGAAGAATACGTGCTTGAAAAAATGCAACTGAATCTGTAGAAAGAGATTTGAGACAGTGGCTTCAACCTCTCCAGCAAGTTTTAAGTGCATAATCCTTCAATCATTCGTTTGCATTTATAGTCCATTAACGCTCATGTTCATTCATTAAAAAAACGTTGAATTCTGTGATTTAAAAAATTTGGTTTAACATAGATACTTCCTGTCCTGTAATTCCTGTTGACTGTAAACCCAAACCAAGATCAACAATTGAGTCAAACTTCAAACTGAACTTCATCTTGTATATAGATGAAAACTTACGACAAACGTTTGTAGAAATGACCCCTGGTTACAACACACACACACACACACACACACACACACACACACACACACACACAGGAGTTGGTGTATGTGCCTCAAGACAACCCACACCCTACAAAGCCACACCCTGATAAGGCATGAAGGCAAACGCTGATAACGAGGCACATAACCGTGTGTGTGTGTGTGTGTGTGTGTGTGTGTGTGTGTGTGTGTGTGTGTGTGTGTGTGTGTGTGGGTGTCAACATACCACGCAAGACGTAACATGAAAGGGAACACGTGTTTCACCACTTCCTTCCAACATTAATGATCGTTCCTATATATAGACTCCTCACGCACGCACGCGCTCCCCAATAAAAGAGAAACTCCAGCTAATGTGACGTGATGTGATGTGATGAGTGTGACATTTACATAAGTGCACTTTCACTCTACACAATACATGTCACTATTGAAAAAAAAAATTGAAAAGAAAGGCTCGTAAGGAATCACTTGCTGAGAAAAGCTAAGAAATATCACAAGAAACTGTATCAAAATAAATCACCGTATTCTGAAGCAATTGGGCTTAACTGGGAACTAATTTTAAAGTCCACATTGATAAATAATAGACTTCTCATGAGCGTTCTTCAGTAAATGTTGCAGAATCTTAGTCATCACTTGAATCACGAAAACACCATACATTGAAGACCACATTAAGGAAAGTCTGTTACAAGTAGCCATGATAAAACGTTGAAATACTTAAAACGGTCTCTGCCTTAACACATGATCACCTGCGAGCATGTGGAGCATAACGATGAACAGCAGCAGAGAGAAAGAGAGGGAGAAGAAGAGATTCGCTAACCAGGAAGTAAACTCACTGCCATTGCTCAAATCACCACTATTTCAATGCGCTCCTGAGACTGATTATTCTTAAACGTCGCGGTGTCTTATCACAATTACTTTAAGCAGTCTAACGTGAATTTTTAGAAATATCATTGAGTATTTTCATGATTTAAGAGCTAGTTTAAAACAGAATTTGCTTCAATAATGTTAAAAGCACCTCTAAAAACACAAGTAATTCTCTCTATCCTTTGAAAACTGAAGATGAAATATTTCGCTAATAGAACGTTTTTCCTTCACCACCATTAGTTTTTTTAATCTATTATTACACTTTCGGTTGTAACTAAAACATCAATTTGAAAGACAACCGGCGCCAAATAATGAACCGGTATAGATGCAGCACCTTACATCAACCAATAACATGCATGTGCTGCTATTTATTACCTCTCTTATCCTTCTCTTTTTTCATCGAGAGAGAGAGAGAGAGAGAGAGAGAGAGAGAGAGAGAGAGAGAGAGAGAGAGAGAGAGAGAGAGAGAAAGAGAGATTTTTCGTAATTAGTCTGCTCACACTTTCCATTTTCTATGTAAGTGTTGATATGCAAATGGAGACAGGTAGGAAGGCAGGTAGGCAGGTAAACTGGTAGGCAGGTAAGCAGGCAGGCAGGTAAAGGTGCTGTTTAGGCAAATGAGGGGGAAATTTTCTCTGGCTCTCCTTTCTGTTTCTCTTCCGTTTCCGTCTCGGTGCAATTTACAAGTTTATTGTCACCGATCTCTTTTATGTTCTGTGAGTATCATGACTTTCTAATTTTACTTTAACAGTGATGGTAGTGGTAGAGATGGCAATGGTGGTGGTGGTGGTGGTGGTGGTGGCGGTGGTGGTAGCAATGGTAGTAGTGGTAGTAGTAGTAGTAGTAGTAGAAGTAGTGGTATTGGTAGTGGTAGTGTTAGTGGTGAGATTGACTGACTGACTGACTGATGTGGTAAGGACGAAAGAATGTGGTTATGATACGGTGCCAGAAGGAGGAGGAGGAGGAGGAGGAGGAGGAGGAGGAGGAGGAGGAGGAGGAGGAGGAGGAGGAGGAGGAGAGAGAGGAGGAGGAGGAGGAGGAGGACGAGGAGGAGAAGAAGAAGAAGGAGGAGGAGGAGGAGGAGGAGGAGGAGGAGGAGGAGGAGGAGGAGGAGGAGGAGGAGGAGGAGGAGGAGGAGGAGGAGGAGGAGGAGGAGGAGGAGGAGGAGGAGGAGGAGGAGGAGGAGGAGGAGGAGGAGGAGGAGAAGGAGAAGGAGGAGGAGGGGAGGAGGAGGAGACAGAGAAAGACAGGGAGAAGATGAAGATAAGCTTTATCACCTGAATTTCAACAGACAGTAAGGCGGGGGGAGGGGGTGGAAGCACATACACAGGCAGGCAGATAAGAGACAAGCGATTTGGAGTTGCAATGAAATGGGATTCACATAGCTATTCACAATCCTGATCCTGCCAATCCCTTAGTCTAGTATACTACATTATTATTATCATCATATTATTATTATTATTATTATTATTATTATTATTATTATTATTAGTAGTAGTAGTAGTAGTAGTAGCTGTTTTTTATTGCTATGATTATTATTAGTTATCATCTTAGACTGTTTATGTTGGTACAAGGTAACAATGTGCACGTGGATGTCTATCTGCTGGCCCGCTCATGTGCAGCTGCCCAAAGTAATGATGTCATCGTAAAAAATATTTCAGACAAAAGGTCAGTTGTTTGTGTGCTTACACGGCCCGTCGTTCTGTCCTTTTTCATTAAACACACTGTAGTGGAAGTTATTTGAGGCATTAAAGGATGATTTCATGATTATGCCAATAGGAAAAATATTCAATATAAAATTAGCAAACAGATCTATATCCTTTGAAAATAAACTTGATGAAAGAATAACTGATTTATAATATGGAATTGTGAGACAACCACCTTTAATCATTGGATCATGAACATGGAATTCACCAAACATTGTGATGTCATTACATGAGGAAGTTTATGTTTGATTATTTTTGTGCATCTTATTCCTCATTAGAATCGGTGTTATAACAAGAGCAACGATCTCTGAACTGGCCAAATATTTACAGTTGTTACTATCTGTCTCTATACGTAAGTAACCTTATCCAGCAGCCAAGGTTCACTTTTTACTCTCCCTCACGCTAGCCTTACTCTTCACGCACCCTTGTACAAACTGTGGGTTTTTAAACGGGAGAAAAATAAAAGCAATCAGACATAACTATTTACCGGTAATTATATCAAGAAGTCAAGGTGATACAGCGTCTTTCATAATATCGATAATAATAATGATAATAATCATAATAACAATAATAATAATAATGATAACAATAATAGTAATAATAATAATAATAATAATAATAATAATAATAATAATAATAATAATAATAATAATAATAATGATAATAATATGATAATAATAATAATAAAATAATGTCATTGAGACGCTTTCAGTTTTTCATTTTTGTATCGTACTCATGTATGTTCCACAAGTCACCAGTTCTTAGGTAACCTACAAAATGCAGAACAATGCATTTCATATTCTTTGCACGTTTTATGACCCTTCCCATCCGCCTCTCCCTCACCCACCCTCTCTATCTCTCTCTACCTGTCACCAGTCACTCACGTATGTTTCTACTTGCTCCTTCCTCAGTCATGCTCGTAACTATCTCACTAATATATTGTAAGTAATTCATATCTTTCACCACCATCATTAGACGCTCCCTAGAATTACTCACGATCTCTCAATTCTCTCCTTATTACGGTATCTCAAAAGTTTCTTCTTCCTCTTTCAATGAATCATTCTTAATGTCTTAACTTCCTCCTCCTCCATTACGCTACGAATCTTTCTCTTTTATTCTTTCATTTTTTTTTCTCCTTTCGTCTTGTTCCTCCTCCATTATGCTATTTTTAGTTGTCTCCTCCACCTCTTCTTTATGGCGTGACCTTATTACCTCAATATTCTCATGACCTCCTCAGCCAGCACTACGAGTACCCTTGACCCTGGCCGATGCTCGCAAAGTTCACCTGTTTTCCCACAAAGTATAGTGATAAACAAAGCAACAAGTGTGTGGATGTCCCCATTCTCTATTGCATTCACAAACACGTTCATCCTCATAGACCTCACATTACACACACACACACACACACACACACACACACACACACACACACACACACACACACACACACGAAAACAGGTATAATGGATCTCCCTTTTTGTTGTTGACCTCCATAACTAATTTGTATTTTTTTTTCTTTGTTTCACTGCTATCCTGTGCCTATTTTTTTTTTTTACTGCTGTCTCCATCTCTCGCCTTTTTTCCTGCGACATCAAAGTTCTCAGGTTTCTTGAATTTTATATCTATTTGGCAGTGGTCTTATCAGGATGTGGATATTGAATTTCTGATGGGTTGTTGTTGTTGTTCTTGTTATTGTTCATGTTGCTGCTGTTCCTACTCCTACTATTATTACTACTACTACCTTTACTTGTTCTTTTTATGCCCATCCTCTTCTTATTTCTCCTTTTCAAACTATTACTACGACTACTACCACCACTACTACTATAGCTTCTACCATTACCGCTACTACTTCCACCACCACTAAACCCACGGAACACCTGTGCAAATAATATAAAGGCGACCCACACACCATAAATCTTCTCCATTAAACTATAACTTCCTTTCAAACTCCCTCCCCTTGATCGTAACTGTGCACGTCGCCGCCCCTTCATCCTTCCCCTTCAATGAGCGGCCCTGAACGCCCTTCTCCTTGATATTCCAGCGCCCAGTGATCTATGAACGCAAGACGCCGACGACCTTCCACTAATCTGACGGTATTTAATTATTCATAAGTCTGATGGTAAAGGTAACTTGCCCAACGCGTGTTACCTAGGCGTCTCTACTCTTGTGATGATGATGATGATGGGAGAATGAGGGTGTTTATAAAATGTGAAGTTGCAATTATTACCTGGATCTAATTGTTCTTTAGCTAGATTTGTTAGTGAAGGGAATTTTACGTATACAGTATACTAATAACCCCCCTCTGTGCTGTGCCGTGTTTTCATATTAATTCCGGTTATTATTTGGCGATTTTATACAGCTTCAGAAAGTTATGTGGGGATTACAACAGTAAAGTCTTAGGCCTTTAATCTTTTGACCTCCATAGACCTTTCCTAATGCAAATAAAATCGTCCAGTCATACCCCAAAAATATGGTAAAAATGCGTCTCAATATTGAAGGGGTTAAAAAAAACTCTGAACTGGTATAAGCGTAAGAAATATTATTACCTGAAGATTAACACTTTCTTATGGTGCCAAAATAGTTCACCAATATTTTTTTATGCATTTCCTACAGAGAGTTTCTCCAATAATACCTTGCTTTTACACACTTGTGAGTGGAGGCTGTTGGTATTTTTTTCATGTAAGAGGGGAAAACTGTCCAAGGGCATTATAAAACGTAAAAAAAGCCCACTTAGTTGCCAGTTCCATTGCAGGTCCGAAAGAGTTAGACAAATGAAGGGATAAATGTCTTGAAACCTCCCTCTTCAATAAAGTCAAGCTACAGGAAATTGGTGTGTAAGGGTTGGGAGTGTATAGAGTGAGGCTATCTGGGTGCTCGTCCTTACACTTTACAGAGAAATGGAAGGTCAGCCGGTGTTTTAGATTATAGATATAAAATAGTTTTAGGGCAAAGTATGATGGGGTCATTGTTGGGAGGCTGGGTGTCGGGTGATGTGGGGAGCAGCTTGGTGTGGCCATAAAAGGCATCTTGCGAGGTTGTATCTTAGACGTTTTCTATTTCTATTTGTGACACTTTATCTTATTTCTTTTTATCAACAGTCTATTAATTTCTGTTGAAACTTTATGGGAGGTAAGCTAAGACGTGTGTGTGTGTGTGTGTGTGTGTGTGTGTGTGTGTGTGTAATTCACCACGGTCTCTGCTGGTTACCCAGCCAGTCTTCCCCATTACGGAGCGAGCTCAAAGCTCATAGACCGATCTTCGGGAAAGCGAGGCCACGACACCTCGAGTTACATCCCGTACCTATTTACTGCTAGGTGAACAGGGCTACACATTAAGAGGCTTGCCCATTTGCCTCGCCGCTTTCCGGGACTCGAACCCAGACCCTCTCGATTGTGAGTCGAGCGTGCTAACCACTACACTACGCGGTGTATGTGTGTGTGTGTATGTGTGTTTCACTGTTTGATCTGCTGCAGTCTCTGACGAGACAGCCAGACGTTACCCTACGGAACGAGCTCAGAGCTCATTATTTCCGATCTTCGGATAGGCCTGAGACCAGGCACACACCACACACCGGGACAACAAGGTCACAACTCCTCGATTTACATCCCGTACCTACTCACTCACTGCTAGGTGAACAGGGGCTACACGTGAAAGGAGACACACCCAAATATCTCCACCCGGCCGGGGAATCGAACCCTGGTCCTCTGGCTTGTGAAGCCAGCGCTCTATCCACTGAGCTACCGTGTGTGTGTGTATGTGTGTGGGCGTTTCTTATTTTCATTCTTGACATGATCAGTCCAAAATTATATTGATGAGAAAGAAAGAGTTTTGTCAATTATATGAACTACATTTGATTAAAAGTGATGTAAAACGAAAAACATATGCTCTCTCTCTCTCTCTCTCTCTCTCTCTCTCTCTCTCTCTCTCTCTGCACTTACCTGGTATACACAGGCTGGTCCTCTTCCTCCTCCTCCTCGTAGGGCTTCACCGTCACTCTTCGCCGGCCGAATTCAATGTGGTGGTGGTGGTGCAGGTCTGGGGACATCATGCGGCTGTGGAGGAGACGAGAGGGAGGAAATCACTCACTGCCTGACTGACTTAATGATAAGTGGAGTTCGGCTCAGCAATGAGCTTATATGCTTCTACACAATCCACTCAAACTTCCGCATTACTGAAGAAGGATCATCCACCACAGATGCTTTGGTGATGAAGAACGTAACCCAGACAATCTAATTCAAACCTCCTAAATGAATGAAAGTGAAAAAAAAAAAGACCGAGGTGACTCTTCTTTTCATATCACTTGCTTAGCTTCACGTATATCACCTTCAAAACACTCCTCTTTTCCACACACTCCACACATTACTGCACTGTACACTAACCTAGGAAGGGAATAAGGAGGGACACTGCACTTAGTAAGCAGAAAACTGAGGTAGGAGGAACCAAAGTGACGTGGCGTGGGGTGGCGTGGCGTGGTGTGGTTATACTGATACTGAGGCTGTGACGTTAAAGACAAGAGGTGCTTGTATCAGTGTAATCACCTTTTTTTTTTTTTTTCCCATTCCGTGTGTTTGCGTCCCTCTCTATCTGATTGCAGGTGAGATTAAGTTAGTGCATTGTTACCGATACGTGGAAAAAAGAGGTAATTTGCTGTTTGGTTATAATTTGAGATGTTAACTTAAGGTGTGCTGTGTGCTTTGGTTTGTGTGTGTGTGTGTGTGTGTGTGTGTGTGTGTGTGTGTGTGTGTGTGTGTGTGTGTGTGTGTGTGTGTGTGTGTGTGTGTGTGTGTGTGTGTGTGTGTGTTCGGCAATACTCCTCCTGCGCTGCCAGATAAGCCATATTTGGTTATCAGTGAAGTGAAGTACAGCACATGCATTTCTTTGTCACATGCCCACATTGTGGCAAAAGTGACACGAAGGAAGGAAGGAAGGAAGGAAGGAAGGAAGGAAGGAAAGAAAGGGGTGGATAGAATAACTGAATGAAGGAAAACAGAGAAAGGAATGATGGAAGAAATAAAAGATGAAAAGAAAAATCAACTTTAGTAAATCAAATATAAATATATAGTGAAGAAACACGAACAAAAGAAAAATTAATCTTAGTGAAGCTAGGAAGAAGTATAATAATACAAAAAATCCGCTATAATATCAAGCGGAAAATCTAAGGAACAGCTGCGGAGAGAGAGAGAGAGAGAGAGAGAGAGAGAGAGAGAGAGAGAGAGAGAGAGAGAGAGAGAGAGAGAGAGAGAGAGAGAGAATATATTTACTCTCACCACAATTCCCTCTATCCACAGTCAACAGCTGGACACGTAAATAAATTAATAAAAGCTGCAACTTCTCAATTCACGCATACCAAACCACCTGCTAAATTGCTAAACCACCACCACCACCATCACCATCACCACCCACACTGGCAGGGACACGCACCATCGCCGCCACCACCACCACCTGTTGACGCCACAATTAGGCTCCCGTTGGCTGGCTTTAGGTGGTGCCGAAGGGCCGCAACGGAACACAGCGCCTCCAGGAACCACAGAAATCCCTCCCTGCATGTACTGGATGCTCTACTGGAGGTGTTTTAAGAGCCTTTCAACGCCAAACATGTATTTTTCTTACTAAGTGAAAAGAGAAATTACGAGAACTTTCCCATGCCTCTCAATTCATCAGATATTAAAGTACTCTACAATTTTCTTCCTTTATGTCATGTTAGCGTCTGTTTATGAAGATTGCGATGGTGTTGAAGAGATAAAGAATTAAAGCAGAAAAAAGCATAAGAACGTAAAGAGAAGCTGTAAGAAATGAGTAAAGCTAGCCAGGCAAGGCAGGGTGAAGTGGAGAAAGGACGGTTGTTTAACGAGTGTGTGTGTGTGTGTGTGTGTGTGTGTGTGTGTGTGTGTGTGTGTGTGTGTGTGTGTGTGTGTAATAGTGAAGGTGAAGTGTTGCATAAGCTGTATTTGGTTTTTGGGATCATGAGTTTTGTTTTTGATGGCGATTTTTATCTTTTGAGCTTGTCCTTTAAGGGGCGGGAGTTTCAATTTCTCTCTTTCTCTCTCTCTCTCTCTTGGTTTCTCGTTAATTAATGCACCAGTAATTCTTTTAAGTATGTAATAAGTTTTTTTTTCCTTTAAGCCTGTGATTTCCCCTTTTTAATTTCATCCCCCCTTCTCTCTCTCTCTCTCTCTCTCTCTCTCTCTCTCTCTCCTTGTTGTTCCGCTCCTCGGTAATGTAGTGCACCATAATGTAACAATTTTTCAAGGTATGTAATTACGACTTAATTTTTTCTTCCCTCCAATAGGTGGTCTCGCTCATTAACCTTTTCCGTAGGTGATTTTGAACGTATATACCTTCAATCTCTCACGCTCGCACTCTCATTACTTTCGCCCCTCACGCTGTCCTTCACTCTCCTTTACTCTGGCCTCTTCGCGCCCTTTAACTACACCCTTTCAATTTTCTCACTTTTCATGCGTCTAATGTTCAAGCACGTCTATTCTCCCTCCGCCCTTGACCGCCCGCCCTTTTCCTTACACGCCTCTCACCCTTTTCTCAGGTTCATGACTCTCCGTAGCGTCTCATTATCTAAAGGATTATTCATATTTTTCCTACCCGCTTTCCTTTTAAGTTACAATCTGTTCTCTACATCTTTTTTTTTTTTTTACATCTCTACTTATAGGATTTGGTTCATCTTTTTTTCGTAGCGAGGTATTTTCCTTCTCCCTCATTCTTTCCTTCATAATCTGATTTATTCATTAATCTTATTCTCTCCTTATCTCTTCTATTCTTTCTAGCATCTTATATCGCCTTCCCATAAAGACACTTACTTTTTCTCTCCTATGATATTTTCTATACCACTATTTATCTCTTCTTCATTTTCTGTCACTTTCCTGTTTTCCTCCTCATTTCTTCTAATATTTTTCCCTATCTTGTCTCTTCCTGCATTTCCAAACATCTACTTCTCTCCCAAAACAGTTCTCAGCTTTCTTTACATTTCCTTCCATCCAACACTTATACATTGTCTTTCTTTTCTCAAAGCGTCTCTCATTTCTGCTCGTCTCTATAAAAAACTCCTTCCCTTTCATCCTCCCCTAAGCATCACACATCTATCCCCAGCTCTTCTGGCATCACATTATCCTATTCATCTGCAAAGTGGCGTGTAATCATCCTTTCTTAACTTTCACGATATTCTTTCTCTTTCCTCCAAAACCTTCCTTCACTGAATTCCCGTCTTTGTTCATTCATTTCAGCATTATGGCATCCATTCCTAGCACTTTTTTTGTTCTACTATCCTTTCTCCAGGAATCTTCAACATCCCACCTCTTCTATGATACATCCTTCACATCTCCCGTGACCTTATTTCCTTTTCCAGCATCACTCACACGCAGTATTCCCTAAAGTAAGCTCCTTTCCCCTCACCTGTTTGATCCATCACTACTCTTGTCCTCTGAAGACGCTGGGTCGCCACACTCGGAAAAGTTCCCCTCGTCAGTAGTAGTGGTGAGGGAAGTCAGGTGGTCCTCGAGTAGCTGTTCCCTCGAGGCTGAGCTTCGCACCTCCTCGTCATCCAGTAAGTTCTCCCTCGAGGACATGAGCTCCTCTCTCATCTGGCGCAGCTCGTCCTCACGTTCCTTCAGCTCCCGGATCTCGAGTGCAATCCTAGCCTCGGTGGCGTTCGGTGTGGTGGAGGCGACTGGTGTGACAGTGGTGGCGGCGGTGGTGATGGTGGTGACCGGCGGGTTGGAGGGAGTTGGTGTGCTCCTGAAAGACAGTGATTGGAATTACTGTGTGTGTGTGTGTGTGTGTGTGTGTGTGTGTGTGTGTTTTCACTGTTTGATCTGCTGCAGTCTCTGACGAGACAGCCAGACGTTACCCTACGGAGCAAGCTCAGAGCTCATTATTTCCGATCTTTGGATAGGCCCGAGACCAGGCACACACCACACACCGGGACAACAAGGTCACAACTCCTTGATCTACATCCCGTACCTACTCACTGCTAGGTGAACAGGGGCTACACGTGAAAGGAGACACACCCAAATATCTCCACCCGTCCGGGGAATCGAACCCCGGTCCTCTGGCTTGTGAAGCCAGCGCTCTAACCACTGAGCTATCGTGTGTGTGTGT
Organism: Portunus trituberculatus; assembly: GCF_017591435.1. Lineage (NCBI taxonomy): Eukaryota > Metazoa > Arthropoda > Malacostraca > Decapoda > Portunidae > Portunus > Portunus trituberculatus. The sequence continues at coordinate 40,899 of NC_059302.1, forward strand.
GTGTGTGTGTGTGTGTGTGTGTGTGTGTGTGTGTGTGTGTGTGTGTGTGGTCATTGAATCTGACGATGGTGGAGGGGGGTAAATACAGGAACAGGCCATGAACAGGCAAAGAAACACAAGATACACGAGTTACAAAAGGTAATTCAGAATGCTTATTATCTGCAGTCTAATGTTATATATAATTACTCTTGCAGTAGTAGTAGTAGTAGTTGTAGTTGTTGTAGTTGTTATCTTCCGTGACATGTGTGAAGTAAATAAACAAGTCTCACTATATTCTTTCGTACTGTTAAAAAAGAAAGGGGGGGAAACCGCAAGGGTAATGGGCTTGGAATTCTTGTCACAGCAATTACTACACACACTTATGGCCAGAAAAGGGCACAAACGAACAAAGCGCGAGTTAAGTGCAAAAGTCACAACCATTTTCCTTCCTCAATGTCTTCACCCTCATTTTCCTCCAAGCTTGCCACGGTAACCCAATTCCCCACAACAAACAAGGCAGACTGAGGGAGTGACATGTAAAAAACCTGATTATCATTACTATTTACTACCGTGATATTTTCTCCGAGTTTATAATATGAGCAACTCTCTCTCTCTCTCTCTCTCTCTCTCTCTCTCTCTCTCTCTCTCTCTCTCTCTCTCTCTCTCTCTCTCTCTCTCTCTCTCTCTCTCTCTCTCTCTCTCTCTCTCTCTCCCTCTCTCTCTCTCTGGGTTGGGATAGGGGGTGTGGTCCCCTGCGGTGCATGTAAAGCATAACCACACACAAAACAGCTGAAACAAGTAACCTTCAATGACTTTTCTCAGAAGAAGGCTAACCGCGAGGAAGGAGGAGGAGGAGGAGCGTCCTTCAGTGGATGTGGTGGGTCGTGAGCGTGCGAGCGAGCGGTGGCCACAACACACACACACACACACACACCATGCACGTAGTCTACTTTTTCACCTCACTAATCGATGGTGAAGTCACGGGTGTGTTTTCTGTGGTATAAGGAGCAGGTATGGGTCAGGTGTGGTCAGGGTGCGGTACAGGGCCGGGCACTCACCTGTCAGAGAGATACTCCGTGGGCGGCGGGCTGACGGCGTCGTAGATGACAGGCTCTCCGTCAGTGCCTGGGATGGTGTGCGTGTACCCGGGGGCAGTGGCGAGGGTGGGGTGGGGTCCCGTCACTTCCAGGCGATCCACGAAGCCTTCATCAGAGTCGTGGCTGGCGGGGGAAGAAGCTCCCTTTTCCCGCACCTCTGTACTCTTGATGGTCTGGTGACGCCGCATCTCGTCCTCCCGCTGCTGCTGGGCCCGGATTTCTGCCTCGATGATGTTCTCCTGCGAGGCGGGCTTCTTGGCCACGGTCTCCACAATGCGAGCGCCGCGCGTGTCCTGCGGAGTGGAGGCGCCGGTCAGTCAGTCACTCAACCAGATGGTGAAGGTTGCGTTGTGGTGCAGCGACACACGGCACCAGCAGGGACGAACCTGTACTGCTGGAGCGTGGCGGCACACACACACACACACACACACACACACACACACACACACACACACACACACACACCATTTCTACGTCAGCCAACAGGTCCTATTCTACGTCAGCGACTAGAGTGGAGCGTAAGGAGTAGCGCCACAAAGGTTCGGGCAGTGGAGTGGAGTAGAGTGTAATGGAGTAGGTGCAGTCTGCGTCAACCAGCGCCCTGCTGAGACAGGATGCGGGAAAGTGGCAGACGGAGGAAAGGATCGTGCAAAAGTCGTGCGTGCGTGCGAGGTGCGTCCCAGAATGCCCCGTAAACTCACCTGTGGCGGGGCGTTGGTCACCCCGTACACATACTGCGTGGCGGGACGGGGCTCGGGCAAGGCGGGGGCCGGGGCCTCGTCCAAGGAAGGAGGGGATGAGGCCTCGGACTCGGTCGGGGAATTGTCGAACTGTGGCGGAGGAGGGACTGCGACGGGGCCGTCCTGCACCTGTCGGGGGAGGGGGTTAGTCCGTCTGTCCGTCAGTCTGGTGGTGGTGGTGGTGGTGGAGCGCCCCGCTATAAGGCTGTCATTATCGCCGTACTTGTTGTTGCTGCTACTTGTAATGGTGGTGGTGGTGGTGGTGGTTCTGCTTACTTGTGTTGTGCTTGTTTTGTTTGATGGTGTGGCCATGTCCCATTTGTTTGTTTGCTTGTTCAAGTCACGTTTTGTTTCCTTTGTTTGTTTGTTTGTTTGCTTGTTGTGGCCGTGTCTTGTCTTGCGCTGCTGTGCTTCAAGTCTTCCTTCGTTAATTACGCTAATAACAGTCTGCAACCTTTTGTCTTCGTCATCCTATTACGTGTGTGCCACATCTTCACATAGCACTTGATATTCTCTCTCTCTCTCTCTCTCTCTCTCTCTCTCTCTCTCTCTCTCTCTCTCTCTCTCTCTCTCTCTCTCTCTCTCTCTCTCCTGCTGCCATATAAAAGAAATAAAAAGTGCCATAAAAAAGTTCCATATAAAGAAATAAAAGGTGAAGTATAAGATCGAAGAGAAAGAATGAAAATAATAAGGGATATAATTGACACACACACACACACACACACACACACACACACACACACACACACACACACTTAAATAAATAGATAAGAGCAATAACGAAGACGTGGAGGAGGAGGAGGAGGAGGAGGAGGAGGATGGAGGAGGAGGAGGAGAAAAGGAAAGAAAGAGGGTACAATCTATGCACAAGGAGACACACACCTGAGGCGGCGGTGAGGACTCCACCACGCCGGGGATTGGCTGGAATCGCACGTTGGCTACGCTCTCCCAGCCTCCGTCATCCATCTTGGTGTGCATCTGCCCCTCCCAGTAGTTCTTGGTGGCCTTCTTGTTGTCCAAGATGCTGAAGTATTCCACCTCGCCTGCAGGGAGAGACAAAGGAAGGGAATACATTAGTGAATGAATGACTGATGATGACTGACATTGAAAACTGAACAATATAGCAACAAAAATAGAGATGGATAGATAACACACAATGAATGAATGGAGACGTAAACAAGTGATAATAACTGAATGGATTGATTGATGGAAATAAAAGAATAAAGATGAAAAATAATCCTTGGTAGTGAAAGGAAGACACTGACAAATTGTTCTTGGGTAAATGAGATGATAATGTTTGTCACGGATAGTAAATACTGATAAACAGAACGAGGTTAATGGAAAGAAGACGTAAGTAACTTGTATATGCACATGAAGAAAGTGCAAAGGTAACTCATAGGAATACAGTCAATGATAGAGAAAGAATGATAGATGATAAGATATAATAATCAATCAACACAAACACATGATTGGAGAGACGGAGAAGGCAAAATACTTCACGTTCAGGCAAAGATAAACCGTCAATTTAAACAGATAACAACATTCCAATCTGTATACATAAAAAGAAAAAAACCAATACACATGACAATTGGAAGCGTATGTATTCATAAAGGAGAGAGAAGTGACCCGTTCAAACACTCCTGGGAAACTAAACAAGTCACCCCTCAACAATAAAATAAATGTAAAAATGTAACCCCCTCCATTCTTGTCCGTTTCTTTCTCTACGACTATGTTTCAACAACGGGGCAGACTCCATTAAACGTGACACAAGGGCGAGAAAACTAGAGGCGCCCAACAGTTACGCATAAGCCAAGGTTCCTCCCACGCGACCGCTAGGGAAAACTCGCCAACAAGGGAAACTTACTTAGCGGGATGTCATTATTTTTGCTTTTGTTGTTACTTTACTATCTTCTCGGAAAAACGTTCGCATCACAGTGACATCATTATTTAACGATCTACATTCTTAACGGTAGAGTTTTCCGTTGATATTTTCCTTCATTCATAAAGATTTGTAGGACTGAAATACATAATAAATGTAATGACAAATGAAGATGTTTGCTTAGTTGTTTCGTTTAAATGGATAAAAAAAAAACAAGTATTAGTTAATTTTTTTTTTTAAATCTATACATTTCCACGCGTTCTTTTCAGTTAAACACACACACACACACACACACACACACACACACACACACACACACACACACACACACACACACGTTGACAGAAGTATATTATAATGCACATTTTAAGTATAACTTTGTTTCTCTCTCTCTCTCTCTCTCTCTCTCTCTCTCTCTCTCTCTCTCTCTCTCTCTCTCTCTCTCTCTTAAAAAGCCTCCTTAAAAGATATTAATGATATCTCACAACTATCTCCACCTACATATCTGTCAAGTGCACACACATACATAAACACACACTCTCTCTCTCTCTCTCTCTCTCTGCGAAAAGAAACTGCCCAAATGACACGTCTTCATCAATAGACATCTTGGGACATGACGGATGTTCCCACAATTCTCTGTGAACTCATCCTGTACTGCTTCTTTCCCTTGTGTTGGTCTCGCTGACGTAACCAAATCACCTTCGCGTCACCATTGTAGTTTATTCTCATGTTGGTAAGTGTTCTATCCTTCATCCTGTTCTATGTCACTCTCTTTCTATGATAACTCACGCACAGGAGTCATGGACGGCATGCTTTGTTATCTTCTTTTAATTTATAACTGGGCCATGGTTTCAATGCCTCAATTTGACATAATCTTCTAAATCACTTTCTTCTCTCCTTCAGTAACACCTTATTGTCTCCCTTTTCTACAATGAATTTTGGCTCAGTAACAATGTCACGTGGTACTAAAGGTAACGTTTCATCAGTACCATAATGGCAACTCATAAACCCCACAAAATTGTCTTTATGAACCCCACACAAGTCACGTTTCCCCACTGCCATCTTCACCTCACAGTACCTTCTACTTTCCACGTGTTCTTTCTTCCTGATATCTCACTGTCACCCCTTCACCCCTCACAGTCCCAATAGAAGTCACGACAATACATTTAGAACCCTCATTGACCCGCTGAAGGGCACGCAGACGTGTTCTTTACTCACCCGGCATGCTGAAGAGCGGGAATCCACGCAGGACGCAAGACTAAATGAAAAAATATCTTTGCCAGGTGCTCCCGGGACACGCGCCCACACAACACACCGATAAATCTACTCGTGTCTAGTTCACCTCCAATACCTGTAAGTTCTATCCTGTCTATTTTTCAGTTACAAGTCACGTATCACTCCCATGTTTCAGGATTCAAAGGGTGTTCATTCTCACTCGCCACTAAGAAATCTAACCACACCATGTCACGTTGGGCTTCACGCGTCCTGCTGTGGTGCGCCACTGTTCCTCCGTCACCAGTCACCATCGCACAACAATCTCCCGTTATCTCTCTTATCAGGTATTCGAAGCGTCTCCCAGCCAGCTTGCGGTTACCAGATATTACCAAGTCTTCCTTTCCATCTTGCTTTGGTTGTGGTGTGGTATTCAAGCGTTAACTGGTTCATACAGGGATAAAAGGGTCAACGCTGAGCTGCCTTCCCTTGCATGCAAAACGGAGGAATGGTACTTAACAAGGGGGAGAGAAGTGAATGTTTGTCGTCAGGTTTATTTGTGGAGCGAGAGAGAAAAAGTGTTTACGAGGAAGAATAAAAAATAGATGAGGATTAATGTTTTCAATTACCTCTCTCTCTCTCTCTCTCTCTCTCTCTCTCTCTCTCTCTCTCTCTCTCTCTCTCTCTCTCTCTCTCTCTCTCTCTCTCTAACCTTCAAGTAGTGGGCTACAATCACTGAACTTTATCTTTTCAATGACGAAAGAGATGAGCAGCGATAGACTAACTGATACAAAACTGAGATACACACCGTAGATAAAGAAGTAAGTAAATAGATAATTAAAGTGACCGCGATGACTTTGGTAATGCTAATCTTACACACAATTATTCATCACTATTCATCATCTGTATAGAACAACCCCTCCTACTTTATATTCACTGTCTTCCACTCTTCCCAGTCTCTCAGCTCACATACTCCCACCCATCTGATAACTATTCCAGTCTATCACAGCCTTTACGTAACACACTTTCCTCCCTTGAGACACCCCATCTACTACCCAGCTCCCTCTATACCCCAAATCACACGAGAACAATAGAGAATCGTACAAAAGTGTCAAATGCCAAATGCCAACCTTTACTAACCCTTACGACTAACACGTAAACACACACACACACACACACACACACACACACACACACACACACACACACACACACACACACACACACACACACACACACTCACTCACTCACATGTACTGTATCCGGATCGTCCTTCACCTTATCAGTTATTACGAGTCTCAATCACATTCTTAAGACGCTAACACTCCCACGCAAGGTTGTACAGGTGAGCATTGACGTGTGTGTAGCGTGCGAGAACGGGAATTGGAGAGACAGTTTACGTCGTGGGGATGTTTTGGGGATCGTGGGTTTAGCGTGGGTTGGTTGACGGGTGAGGTGAAGGATTAGGAGGGAAGAGCGAGGAGGGGAGTTGTAATGGATAGGGAGGGGGTGAAGGTATGGAGGAAGAAAAGAAAGGAATGGAGGTCAGGGAAGAAGATGAGGAAGGTAAAGAAAATGTGTAGGGTTGCCAAAGAGAGCGACTTGATGAGAAAAAGAGAATGGAAATAAAGAAAACGGATGCTAAAAAAAAAAAAGGAAATAAGAAAGAGAATGAATGAAAATGAAAAGTAAAAGTGAAAAGTATTATCACAGAAAACGAGAAACAGGATTTTAAAAGGAGACAGTGAAGGAAGAAGAGAAAGAAAGTAGGATGATAAAATAAAAGAAGAACCGGATTTGAAAAGGAGACATGAAAGGAAGATTGTGAAGTAAAGAACATGAGGAGAAAGGGAAGAGGAGGAAGAAGGAGATAAGAGTAAAACGACTATAAATGAAGATAAGGCTTTAAAAGGGAACAGTAGAGAGAAAAAAAAAAAAAAAGAATAGGGCAGAAAAGGTAAGATTAAAGAGAATATAAATAAGAATCATAGCTTTTAAAAGGGAGCAATAAAGAAGAAAATGGGAAAAAAATAACCATCGGGAGATAAAAAAGAGGTAGAGGAGTTTTGGAGGAGAAAAAAAAAAAACACAAATGATATCAGATAAAGGTAAAGGTGACGAAAGGCGAGCCAGGCAACGTAGCAGGTATATGGAGGCCAGGTAATGCCATTCACACAGGTAATCACTTTATATGACGCAGGTGAGGTAGGCTAAGTCGCGTTGTAACCTTACCAAGAATCTATCACCTTTTTTTTTTCCCCTCATTTCTCTCTTATTGGGGAAAAGAATCAAGGTAACACGAGGAGGGAGGAAAATGTGTGAGGTGAAGTTCATGAAAAATTATTCCACTTGTTTTGTCGCTTAATTACGAGTTCGAAAGGTGAGTATTAGGGAAGCGTGACGGGGAAGCAGTGACCTCATGTGTTGGTCGATTTATTAAGGAGACCTCGAAGTGTTTTTCCTCCTGAAGGTGTTGTTTTCTCCTTCCTCTTCTTATAAGGATATTACACAAGAATGAGCTAATGCAATCTTGCCTGTCCTACTTCTCTCTCTCTCTCTCTCTCTCTCTCTCTCTCTCTCTCTCACACACACACACCATTCCTTCCATTTTTTTCTTCTTTTCTCCTCTGTCGTTAACAAATAATTCAATATGTTCCTCTCTCTCTCTCTCTCTCTCTCTCTCTCTCTCTCTCTCTCTCTCTCTCTCTCTCTCTCTCTCTCTCTCTCTCTCTCTCTCTCTCTCTCTCTCTCTCTCTCTCTCTCATCTCAGTCTTTACCGAACAACTCAATATGTTCCTCCTTCCTTCTTTCCCTGCCTCTCTGCCTCTCTTTCATCAACAATTCGACGTTCTTTCCCCTACCCTCCACACACCTCCCTTTCTCTCCCCAAGGTTCCGTCCCCCTGCTCCTTCAGGGTCCCCCAAGAAGCACCAGGAGGAGATCAGTAACCCCGTCATGGAACAGAGGCGCCAGACACGAGGCTGTGTTTGCAAGAGAGCTGAAGGGACACCTGCAGACAGACGGAGGGAAGAAAGGAGGTGAGGCAGAGGGAAAGAGGTGAAGGGGGAAGAATAGGTGTATAAAGAAGGAAGAAAGAGAAGGGAAGGGTGAAACACATTTAAGCAGGGAAAGGGGAAAAAGTGTATAATGAAAGAAGACAAGAAGGAAGTGGTGATGGAGAGAGAGAAAGAGGTGAAGGAGGAGGAATAAGTGTATAAAGAAAAAAGAAAGAAGGGAAGGGTGAAAATAGAGTTAAGGAAGGAAAATGGAGAATAAATGTATAATGAAGGAAGGAAAAAGGAGAGGTGACACAGGATAAGAGGTGGAGGAAAAGGAAGAAAAGGAAGGGTCTGGTATAAAGAGAAGGACAAGAGGGACGAAAGGAGAAATTGGTGGGAAAGGTATAGGAAGAAAAGGGAAGAGTATTGGTAAGAAGGGCAAAGGGGAATGAGAGTGAAGGGCAGAAAGAGACAGAGAAGAGAAGGATGTTGAGTGAAAGGTCGTGGTTATGATTTCCTTTATCATCTCCTAGCCAATTTTTCTAAAGGTATTTTCTTCCTCTTAGTTTTTATTCCACCCCCTCTCTTTTTCTTCTTTCATCCTCTCTTATTCACTTGCAGGGTGGAAAAGGCGCATATAAACACACACACACACACACACACACACACACACACACACACGGTAAATATCTCAATCACAGGACGAACAAAGGCTCTGCTCTTTTTTCTCTCCCTCCCTCCATCGTCTCACAACGCTCCTTCCATCCCTCCCTCTCCTTTCCTTCCCACTCTCTTGCAGCTACAAAGGAGGGAAGGAGGGAAGGAGAGAAGCGACACCACCACCACCACCGAGAAAGGATCTTACACCGTCCCTTGCCTAACCACTGACTGTCTTTTTTTTATTACTATTTTAATCACCTACTTCTGCTTTTACTGCTACTACTACTACTACTACTACTACTACTACTATTACTACTACTACTACTACTACTACTACTACTACTACTACTATCATAACTAACAGTGCATCATATATTATACCAATCATTTATACTACTACTACTACTACTACTACTACTACTACTACTACTACTACTACTACTACTACTCCTGCCACAGCTTGATCACCATAACCACTGTTCCTCTTCCCTCAAGGTCGCTAACTAACAGCTGGTCAAATTAACTTCCTTTGTTCCCCTGCTTCTCTCTATCTCCCAAAACAATATTACAAACAGCACCTTAGCCTCTTCAGCACTGAGACGCATTTTTACCATGAGTTTTGGATGAGATTATATGATTTTATTGACATTAGGAGGGGTCTATGGGGGTTTGAAGATTAATGGCCAGAGTCTTCACTATTTTAATCCCCACATAAGTTTCCGAAGCTGTATAAAATCACAGAAGAATAACCAGAATGAATAGGAAAACGTGTCTTGGTACTGAGAGGTTAAAACTTCCTAATGGGGTTGTAATTACTATCGTTATCCTTATCATTGCTCTCCTCTGTATCTTTCTACGTGTTTTTATCAATATCCACCTGACCTTGTCACTCGTGGATATAATAAGAGGATGTGGTCTGCTAATTCACAGACACAACATTCCTTTTCTGCCTCCTCCTCCTCTCCTTTTCTGGTGGCCACCCTTCCATCCTTCCACCCTTGCCCTTTCCTAGCACAAGACCTGTTTGCCAAAGATGAGGAGAAGGAAGACATGGAGGAGGAGAATGAGAATGAGGAAGAGGAGGAGGAGGAGGAGGAGGAGGAGGAGGAAGATGAGGAGGAGGAGGAGGAGGAGGAGGAGGAGGAGGAGGAGGAGGAGGAGGAGGAGGAGGAGAAGGAATGCAAAGATATTTACGTACATGACCGCTATATATATTTGTAACAAAAAATGCAACTGAAAACTAATGATAAATACTCTCCCCTCCTCTCTCTCTCTCTCTCTCTCTCTCTCTATCCAAATACACACGTATATGTCAGTTAGGAAAGCCGGATAAGTGGAGAGAGAGAGAGAGAGAGAGAGAGAGAGAGAGAGAGAGAGAGAGAGAGAGAGAGAGAGAGAGAGAGCGCACAAAGGAGAAAGAAGAGAAGGGCGACAGGAGCGACAGAGAAAGAGGGAAAGAAAGAAAGAGAAGAGGCGAGAAGGAGAAAGAAGAAAGGGAGAGAAGAGGCAGCACACAGGAGGAGGAGGAGGAGGAGGAGGAGGAGGAGGAGGAGGAGGAGGAGGAGGAGGACTTAGAAGAGCCCCGTTATATCCCAAAGCAAGAGTCAACGGTCCACCTTCCCAGTACAAGAGGGAGCAGGAGTCCTAACCAGCGCTGGACCGAGGCTGGGCGGTGAGTGGGCGGGCGGGCCAGTGGGCGGGGGTGGGCGTTCCAGAGGTGAGGGTGGGACGGGGTAAGGAGGAGGTGGACGTGGAAGTCGTTGGGGAGGGGGGCCGGACTTGAGTCCTGCCTGAAGGAGGGTTACTATCCACTCCCAACCTTTCTCTCTCTCTCTCTCTCTCTCTCTCTCTCTCTCTCTTAGTATTCATGCTCCTACTGCCCTCCCTGACCCGCCCGTTATGATGACCTTGACGTAGTAGTAGTAGTAGTAGTAGTAGTAGTAGGGGTGGTGGTAGTGGTAGGAGTAGGAGTAGGAGTAGGAGTAGTAGGAGTAGTAGTAGTAGTAGCAATAATAGAAGTAGCGGTGATTGATGTTGTTACCGTTACGATGGTGGCGATGATTAACTATTTGTGACAACCGTGTGTGTGTGTGTGTGTGTGTGTGTGTGTGTGTGTGTGTGTGTGTGTGTGTGTGTGTTTTGAGGGTCTCTATGCTTCATTTCTTTCTTTCTTATATATATTCTTTCTGCCAATTTCACTGCACAAGATTTTCCTTCTCCTTCTCTTCCTCGTCTTCTTTCTCTTCCTCCTCCCGTGTCCTTCCTCGCACCTTCCACGCAACCACCGCGAGTATGTTGTGTTGCAAGACTTAATAGAATCCACGATGCACGAACATTAGGCAACGAGAGAGAGAGAGAGAGAGAGAGAGAGAGAGAGAGAGAGAGAGAGAGAGAGAGAGAGAGAGAGAGAGAGAGAGAGAGAGAGAGTAATAAGAGATAAGAAGAATGGAGGAAACGAATTAAGAGACAAGAAGAAAATGAAGCAGGTAGTCATTCATGTTACCAGAGAAAGAGAGAAAAAAATAAAGGAGAAAAGGGAACAAAAGCATATAGATAAGGAAACATAAATGACAATACGGGCGGAAGGAGAGTGAGACATGAGGGCGAGGTGAAGGTGAAGGGCGAGGTGGAGAGGAGGGCAGGGCAGGTGTTCACAGGTGGATGCTGGGGACAGGTGGAGTGACTCAGGGAGGAGGAGGAGGAGGAGGAGGAGGAGGAGGAGGAGGAGAGAAGGAGGAGGAGGAGGAGGAGGAGTACTGGTGAACGACTGGAGGAAGACACTAAATGATAAAGAATAAATACTGAGGGAGGAGGAAGAAAAGTGACGATGATAGAGAAGAAAATAATAAGGAAAGAGGAACAATGAACAAAAAAGTGAATAAACCAGGATATTCAAATGAAGGAAAGTAGGAAAAGCTGAACAAAGTATGGAAAAAAGAGAATACATAATGAACAAACAGAGAGATAAAAGATGAGATAAAACAAGAGCTTAGATGTGGGTAGAGGAGGAAGAGGTGGAGGAGGAGGAGGAAGAGGAGGACAAGAGGCAGGCAGGTAAAGATGGACTCAAACAGGTGTGAGTGCTTGGAGGCAAAGGTAGCATGAGGAGTGATGGGGAGGAGGCACGGGAGAAGTGGGGAAGGGGGAAGGAGGTTGGGCGAAGGAAGGAGGCAGATGGAGGTGGAGGAGGAGGTGGTGTGGGCAGCGGGCCGTATCTGGGTACAGTAACTAACACCCGTCGGTTACCAGCACCACTACACGCCAAGACCATCCTGGGAGGGTACTATCAGCCTCTCTCTCTCTCTCTCTCTCTCTCTCTCTGACCCACAAACAATGCACTGCTCCTTCCCTTCCTTCCGTGATTCCCCAGCCGCCATCCACGCTTCGTACCCACACCACGAAGGACAGAATAAAGGAAGGAGGGTAAGAGAGATCGAAGGAAGGTTATGGAAAGTAGGGAGCTAATGAGATCAATGTTGTGTTTAATAATATCTGCCTTATGTTTCCTGAGACTGACTGACTGGATAGGTTACAACTTCATGACTTACTGAATGATTCGCTTCTGTAATGAATGACTGTGGAGAACTATAGTGCACAACAGACAGAGTGACTTACTATACATGAATGACTTACTAGCTAATTTGTTGACTGGATGGCTTACTTTCTGACTATGAAGAAAGTAATACTGCACTAGAAACACTAAATAATAAACTGACTAAGTGACTGATTCGCTTAATAACTTACATTAAGTGCAAAGCAAAGTACGTACAAAACAGTGAAGGAATGAAGGAGTGAAAATCTAACATTTGCACTAAGACAAGCATCAAGTGACGCAATAATTTTTTTTCTTGGCTACACACTCGTATCTGCAATGGACCAGACAACAAAGTGGGCCTTTTATTTTCGTCACATGTTACCCTTGGCCAGTTTTTCCCTATTACATGAAAATCTATAGGAACAGACACATAATAGCTACACAACATCCATACGTAAATATATTAAAACAGTGAAGGGTAAATAGGAAGTTGCCACAAAACATACAACAGTGAACACACGTCATGAGAATTATCGTAAACAGAGATCCGCGTCATTATAATCTTCCTGAACGTACGATAATTGCTCCTAAGTCGCCCTTCGTAATTATATCCTGAGGTCCTATGGTGACTTTCCTTCCTACTATGACCACCATCACCACCACCACCACCACCACCACTACCGACACAAGTCCTCTACTCTCACCACCACCATCACCACCACAATCACCACTACCATTACCTCCACCACTATAATCTTTTCTTCCTACTAACACTATCAATATTATTACATGTTTTCCTATTTCTCACTACTACTACTACTACTACTACTACTACCACCACCACCACTACCATGACTTTTTTTAACCCTTCTCATTGTCTCCACCATAAAAAAAAAAATATTACAATCCTGTCTGACATATATAGATAAATACGTAGATGGATATTTATTGACCACAAAATCAAAAAATATCCATCGTCTTATTATTCTTTTACTCTTTATACTCTTCTTCCTCTTCTTCGTTCTTCATCCTCCTCCTCCTCCTCGTCCAGCCGGTCTAGCCAGTGAGGATGAAGACTTAACAACGATACGAATGCAGTCTGACCATGACTAAGCTGTTTTCCTTTCCCTCCCTCTCTCCCTCCATCTGTCCCTTCCTCCCTCACGCCCTCTCCCTGTCTCACCATGCCACCCTCACTCCCTCCTACGTGTCTCCCGCCCTCTCTCACCTTCCTTCACCTTGAGCTCACACACACACACACACACACACACACACACACACACACACACACACACACACACACACACACACACACACACAGGCACGATACCCACGGTGGTAAACACTATTATCACGTGTCGAGAGAGAGAGAGAGAGAGAGAGAGAGAGAGAGAGAGAGAGAGAGAGAGAGAGAGAGAGAGAGAGGAGTACATAAGCTCCTAAGTAATCAAAACTACAAAATAAACTAACAAAACGCTGATTAAACAAGTGAATGAAAGGTCTTAGGCAAACATACACAAGTGACGGATGGACTGAAGGCTGCAGAAGGTGGCGGTGAAGGAGGGAAAGTGACACACGAAGGCGGGCTCACCAAAGAAGGAAGGAATGACTGAATGAAGGAAGGAAGGAAAAGATAATGTGGCAATGATGATGTTAGTAGTAGAAGTAGTAGAAGTAGCAGTAGTAGTAGTAGTAGTAGTAGTAGTAGTAGTAGTAGTAGTAGTAGTAGTAGTAGTAGAAGAGGAAGGAATGATGAGAGACTAAAGGTAACTCCAACAACAGTGTAAGAAAGTGTACACGAAAAAAAATAAGGTTTATGAACACAACACCAAAAAGAAGCAAATAGTTTATGAAAGAACAATAGGAAAGGGAACGGGAAGGAGAAGTGTGAAGTAAGAAAGAAGGAAGGAAGGAAGGAAGGAAAATATGAAGGAAAATTAAAAGATACCAATAAACAAGAACAGGAAATAAAAATAATAATAAAAATAAATCAACACAGGAATAAAAAAAAGAAAAGAAAAGAATGCATACATAATCTTAACTAAACAAAAAGAAGAAGAAAAAGAAGAAAAAAGAAAAAGAACAAGAACAAGAAAGAAGAAAGAAGAAGAAGAAGAACAAGAACAAGAACAACAACAACAAAGGGCACAAGAAAGAGGAAAGATAAATAAGAGCAAAAGAGCAAACAACTTTGTAAGCCAAGGAAAAGTTTAAAAGTGAAGAATGACACCGCTAAGACAACACTTACAGTACATCATACTTCACTACCACCAACAGAGAGAGAGAGAGAGAGAGAGAGAGAGAGAGAGAGAGAGAGAGAGAGAGATTATTATACGAGCTTCACTAATTATTCAAAATCTTGCACCAACTTACTAACTGCTTGACTGACTAACTACATGGCTGACTGACTGACTGAATGATTGACTGACTGACTAACTGACCAGATATTGAATCAATACACACACACACACACACACACAAGGAAGAAGTCAAATTAAAACACTCCCTGATTACATTTATCGCAGAGAGAGAGAGAGAGAGAGAGAGAGAGAGAGAGAGAGAGAGAGAGAGAGAGAGAGAGAGAGAGAGAGAGAGAGAGAGAGAGGAAAAAAAAAGAAAAAAATCTCAAACCGGATAAGAAAGTGCGGGGTTTTCTTCAATTCTTATACGAGTTTAAAGACTGATGGTGAGAATATTTGAATTACACCAAGGGGAAGGCGAGGCGATGACCCGGAGGCAAATGGGAGGAAGACGCAACGGGGAAGAGAAAGAATGCCTGGCTGACTTTCTTGGTGCTTGGCTGGCTGCTTGGGTGAGGTGACTGACTTTTAACTTACCGAATCACTAAATTGCTTATTGAATGACTGACAGACTGGATGACTTAATGTAAAGAAAATAATAGAAACTGCACAGAAAAGACTGAGTGGCTGACTGATTTGGTTGGCTGCTGACTTGCTGATTTAATGAATAACTTATTGACTTGCTACATGGCTTAGTGACTTACCAACTAACTAACTAAAGGAAAGAAAATAATGTATACGAATTACTAACTTACTTGGTGACTGAGGTTTAGTTTACTGACATATTCTCTGGCTTGGTGACTTTGTGACTAACTGAGGAAAACAATGATACCCACAAAATACTGACTGACTGACTGACGTGCTGACTGGCTGAGGAAAAAGACGGAGAGCCAAGTGTTGATACTCAAGTCAAGGAGTGGAAATGACGAAGTTTTACGTGGATTTACAAAAAAAAAGTTGAGATTAGCCGTGAGAATCGCACACCAAGGGAAGGCTAAAGACAAAGGAAGCGGTGACTTGATAGCACAAATCAGGAAATAACTACGAGGAGGAGGCAACGTGAATAACTTTGGGAACTACATCGATCTTCTTTTCCAAACTCGCGTGAGATTTAGTGTTTGTGTCTTAAAGCATAAACAAAGAAATGTGTTTGCTGACGTAGATGTTAGAGACGAAGACGTTTATAATACAGAAAGGATAAAACGGGCACCACTTGGTTTGCCTGGAGTACTTTATGACCACTTCTTGTGTATTGAGGAAAAAAAAAAAACTGGTTTGATAGACACGCGAAGAAATGCAGGAGGAATGAGTATCGGTGACAGAAAAAAAGCTTGGAAAGTAGAAGTGAAAGGAAAGCAGATATATATATATATATATATATATATATATATATATATATATATATATATATATATATATATATATATATATATATATATATATATATATATATATATATATATATATATATATATATATATATATATATATATATATATATATATATATATATATATATATATATATATATATATATATATATATATATATATATATATATATATATATATATATATATATATATATATATATATATATATATATCTCTCTCTCTCTCTCTCTCTCTCTCTCTCTCTCTCTCTCTCTCTCTCTCTCTCTCTCTCTCATTATGACTTTCTTTTTGTCAACATGGAAAATGGTCATGACACGAATGGATGCTTTGGAGAAAGTAATATATCTCTGTCTCTGTCTGTCTGCCTGTCTGTGTTCTCTCTCTCTCTCTCTCTCTCTACGATACCTCGGTACAAGTCCTTCCACTCCTCGGCGAACACTGAGACAATGATATCTTAACTCTCCCTGTGTGTCCCTCCCTTCCTCTTCCTCTCTCCCTCTCTCCCCAATCACTTTACTGCACCTCATGTCCCATCACGTCGCCCTGGCTGTTGTTTTGACTTCCACCCTCACCTCCCTCACCTCCTCACCTCACCTTCCTCTTTCCTCCTCTTCCCTTCATGTTGCAATAATCTTCTCTTTCAGTTTAGTTTATATTCCAAACAATCCTTTTTATTCGTCTTCTTAACCTCTTCTTAGTTTTAGTTCCAGCAACTTCATTCGTTTTTGCGTCTTCCTTAAGTTAAGATACAACAAACCTGTTTTCTTTTATTCGTCTTATTAACCACAATTCATCTTAGTTTCAGAAGCATCAACATCAATTATTCGTCTTCTTATTCCCGTATCCACTTATTTTAGTTTTACCTCTAAACTTCACCATTCTTCCTTTTCCTCCTCGCTATACAAGACAATAATGAAGTAAGATTAAAGTTTGAGATAGTTCCCAAGCCACAATAGGAGTAATAGTTAAATGCTAAGTTAATCTGTCCAACGTGTGTAAGCCTGTGTAACTTTCCTTCATTACAATGCTGAACTTCTTAGCCTCTACTGTCCTATGTCTCTTATTTCACGGTGGATGGCGCCGCTTAACACATACAGACTAATGAGGGTTAATGCGGCTGCTGCTATTCGCTCTGTTAAATTCACACGTGTTCCTATTCTCCCCTGACTCATAAGGTTCATGCTCCTCCCGTAACCTGCCACATTTCACGGTCATTGTACTGAGAAGAGACGTACTTGTATTGTGCTCTCTCTCTCTCCTCTCTCTCTCTCTCTCTCTTGGAAGTGAGAAGGGAGAAAAAGAAAGGGGCGGTGAAATTTTAAGAAGATAGAGAGAAAAGTACATGGAAGGGATGAAGAATGTGAAAAAAAGACATATAGAGAGACTAGAAAGATAAGGAATAAAGACAATAGCAGAAATGAAAGAAATGAGTAAAGGAAACGAGGGATAACAAGAGTAAGAACGAGCAAAAGAAGATCAATAAATAGGAAAAAGAAAGAAAATCCACTGACTCATGCCAGGTGTACGAGTAAGTGGGAGGGAGAACGGCATGAACAGGAGGAAGGAGGCACGAGTCAACGAGTAAGTGAGAGGAACATTCGGAACATTCACCCACTAGAACTACTATCAAAAGTTCTCATGGCAGGTGAAGGGGGCGTGGTGGCGAGGTCAGGGCGCTCACACCATTAGCACCAGGTGAGGGAAGAGAGGCTGGTGTACTGAGGGTGTGTGAGTGTGTGAGTGTGTGAGAGAGGGAGGGAAGGACTGGTGAAGGGCTTGGTGGGGGAGGGAAACGAGTAATAAAAGAGAGAGGAAGCCCGATGGAGACAGGATAACGAGGGAGCGTGTGGTGGGTGATTAATGAGAAGGATTAAAGAAAGGAAGAGGTGAAAGGCAGACAAAGGAAGGAGGAATGAGAAAATAACAGAAAGGAAGAGAGGTGAAAAGGGTCCTAGAGGAATAATCAGGGAGGAGTTGGTGATGGAATAATAAGGAGGGAGCAAACAAGGAAAAGTGAAAGGGAAACCATGCCAGTAAGGGAAGAAATAGAGAGACAGAGAATAAAAGAGATAAATGTAATGGTGTAGTAAATTCTGTAATGAAACGAAAACTAAATGAATGACTAAAGGAAATATGAAAAGGGACACAAAAATAATCACACTATATCAAAATGGAGATAGAGAAAATAAGAGATAAAAGTTAGATACATGATAGAAATACATACAAAGATATAAATAAAATCAATGAAAAGGCGGAGAAATGGACTTGAGGAAAGGAGAGAGAGAGAGAGAGAGAGAGAGAGAGAGAGAGAGAGAGAGAGAGAGAGAGAGAGAGAGAGAGAGAGAGTCCACTGATGTTTGCAGAGGTGTGTGTGTGTGTGTGTGTGTGTGTAAGGTCTGAGATAACATAAAAGCATGACAAGAAAAATAACTTCACACACAAACAATCTCTCTCTCTCTCTCTCTCTCTCTCTCTCTCTCAGGGATGACTCGCTCACTCAGACACCCAATTAAAGGCCACGACGGAGCAGTTTCACTTTTCCTCTTATAAGGGAGTTTCCCACTCGACAGTAATAACATAGAGAGAGAGAGAGAGAGAGAGAGAGAGAGAGAGAGATGGGTGATGTTCTCTCGTAATGTGACTCTTACTTAATTAACACGCCGTTCTCTCGTAATGTGACCCTTACTTAATTAACACGCCCTGACCCGACCTCACCCATTACTAGTTACGTCAGGGAAGGTAATCGAGGCATTAACGCCACTACCTTCACACCTCCCATTTGTCTTGCTAGAATTTATAAACCTGTAGTCTATTTTGTTAGTTGATATGTATTCTTAGTATTTCCTTCCTTTTTCTGTTTGTGCGTCATTCATTGCCTTATTTTCCTTGAGTATTCTTTTTTGTCTAAGTTTGTTTCTTTTGTTTTCTCTTTTAGTTTCATAATTCTTCGTCCTTCTGATGATTAAATGAGTGAATGTATCTCTCTCTCTCTCTCTCTCTCTCTCTCTCTCTCTCTCTCTCTCTCAGAAACATAAATCTCGTTTTCTTCCTTGAGAAAGCAACTTCACTTCCCATTTGGTATCACATCCCACAGCAAGGAGCAGTCCCACGGCTCACACCACCCAGGGAAGTGTGATGCGCCCACTCCTCCACTCCCCCACGCCTGCCATACTGAATGACGACAGTAGTAGTAATAGTAGTAGCAGTAGTAGTAGTAAAAGTAAAAGTAGTGGTGGTGGTGGTAGTAGTATTAGTAATAGTAAAGATAGGAAACAGAAAATGCATGCAAAAATCGAAAAAAAAAGACGAATGGCTATAAAATAAAAGCAAATGCAAATAAATAGAACAATGAAATACAAGAAAACAACACTAAATAATACTGGCACTAGAATAAATCACAACCCTTGTAATATCAACAATAATAAACACAAGAATACAACGAAGATAAAGCCGCGAGTGGGGAGCATCTGGGTAGAGAGAGGGAGAAGGGGTTAGTCACTGAACTCACACACACACACACACACACACACACACACTTTACCGATGCAGCCACGAGGGAACACAGAGGCATAAATGGAGTCTGACTTTGCTCGGCCTTGACTGTCTGTCTGTTCGGCCACTACAGGAAAACATAACCCGACATTATGACAAAATTACACTCCGTCGCGCTTTGGCCAGACTGTATATACTATTTCTTTTATCTTCTTTTCTGATAGGTAACACTGTATCTTCCATTACTTTGCACGTACACCATTATCCTCGCATACTATACATAAATTCTCTTCTCGTAGCTATCATTACTACTTACGTCACTACTGTCATTTATTTCCGCTAGAGGATTGGATAAGAGGTTGTCAAGTAGGCTGTAGAGTAGGTGGTAGTTAGGCTAGGTTAGGTTAGAGTGAGTAAAACATAAGCTGTAACTATAATGACGAATATAACAATTGAGTAATGTTGTTTGGCAGGGAGACCAAAGAGAATAGTACTGTCTGCCTGAGTGAGACGCGTGTGACTCTGTAGTGATACTGGAGAGAGAGAGAGAGAGAGAGAGAGAGAGAGAGAGAGAGAGAGAGAGAGAGAGAGAGAGAGAGAGAGAGAGAGAGAGAGTCGTGACCAGCAGATTACGACAGAGGAAAAAAGAGGAAAAAGAAAAAGAGAAAAATACACTAGTGGTACCTATAGTGAACTGTTTTCTTGGTTCAATGCAAAAAGAAAATAAAAGAAAAAAGAAA
>NC_059302.1:65924-68424 GCF_017591435.1 Portunus trituberculatus
CAGTGACCTTCAGGCTGCGGGTCAATCCGTGAAGTAGAAAATCTCTCTCTCTCTCTCTCTCTCTCTCTCTCTCTCTCTCTCTCTCTCTCGTCTGGTCGTCTAATCATTCAAGGTCACTTTTGTTTTGTTGACATTTTAATTGTTTTTTTATTTTCTACTTTCAAGGGTCATGGTTTTCTTTCTTTTATTTAGACGAATCTGTGCCATCTCTCTCTCTCTCTCTCTCTCTCTCTCTCTCTCTATGGTGGATACGTGTGGGTGGGCTGCGATCCACCCCCACCCACGCCATTAAGGGAACGTGGGTGTGTAGAGAACAGTTATGTGGGCGTCGGCGTGTGTGTGTGTGTGTGTGTGTGTGTGTGTGTGTGTGTGTGTGTGTGTGTGTGTGTGTGTGTGTGTGGAATGCCTGGGAATGCAAGTGATAAATGGTACACGAGAAGATAAGTTGATAGACAAGGAGATAAACATGAAAGAGGTAAAAAAAATGTAACGATAAAAGGTGTAGAGAGAGAGAGAGAGAGAGAGAGAGAGAGAGAGAGAGAGAGAGAGAGAGAGAGAGAGAGAGAGAGAGAGAGAAAGAGAGAAACAAAGAAGAAAATGAAGAGGAAAAATGAGGAAAATATAATACGAAGTTAGATTTATTGATTCATACTTACACAAGTAAATACATACACAACATAGGTAAGAATTAATTAAAATGAACAGACAGGTGACAAAAGACAACAGGTAAGGACACAAACAGTAATCCCAAAGCTGTAGAAATCAGGAAGAAATAGATAAATAGATAAATAAATAGATAAATGCACAAATAAATAGACTGATACCTGTGTAAATGAAACATCCACATTCTTTCTCTCTCTCTCTCTCTCTCTCTCTCTCTCTCTCTCTCTCTCTCTCTCTCGTAACAATCACGCGAACAATGCAGAATTTCCGACGAATTGCAACATAACACATCATTGCCACTTTCTGTTGACACCACCACCCACCACCACCACCACCACCACCACCACCACCACCACCGTCATCACCATTACTGTCACAAACATCGCGGCCTTACAAAACTGACTGGCAAAGTAAGACCTAAGCTTTTTTCTTTTCTTTTGTATTCATTTCTCTCTCTCTCTCTCTCTCTCTCTCTCTCTCTCTCTCTCTCTCTCTCTCTCTCTCCTGAATTCTCCGTTTTCTCCTTCGCCTCCTTTCCTTATCAGTGCTATAGTTTTTGCACTAATTTCTATTCATAATCTGTCCTCCTCCTCCTCCTCCTCCTCCTCCTCCTAGATCTTTTTACATTTTTCTTTCTCCTTGTTAAAATTCTTCAGTGTCCTTCTCCTTCTTTTTCTTCCTCTCCTCCTTGATCCACAAATAACAATATTCTTTATTTGCATATTTTTCTTTCTCCTGAGACCGTAAAAAAGAAGAAAACAAGGAAATAAATAATGAAAAGGAGGGAGAAAATGAGTAAGAAGGATAAATATGCAGTCTTGTCATCTGTAAAGTAAGCATTCTCTGAAGACAGGAAGAAAGAAATCAGGGCAAATAAACACGACTCACAACCCTGAACTGCAAATCTTTAAGAGACAGAAAAATAAGAGTGAAAAAATATATGAATAATAGAAAAAAAATAAACCAGAATCCACACTGACAGTTTTAGGAGATGACAAGAAAAACACAAAAGAATGAAAACAAGAAAGAGAAGTAAAGATCAACAGGCCTGTCACCTGTCTAATACCACCGCGCCATGACTGGACACTAGTTAACAGCCCCGCGTCCTTCAAACAGGATGTAGTGCGTGTACTTTATGAGGCCGCGGCTCACAGCTTGGCAGGTTATGGTTTTCGCTCTTCATATCCAGACCGATTCTTTCCACTGTTCCCTTGGCATCCTCATTCGTCCCCACTACTGTTACTCTACACGCCAGACTAAAGAATACAAAATATATATACGTAATGAAGTTTTGCATTCCATGGCGACCGCTTCCACATGCTTCTGTGTCGACTCAACTGCCTCGACTTTTACTGCTTCAGTGTTACAAGTAGAGCAAAGTTATATTTCCTATGGCGTGCAGGACGAGTAGTTTTCATCATTCCTTTGTCTCGTAAAAAAAACAACTTTACTGCCTCAAACCTGCCAACCAACTTTATGATGTTACGTATCAATTAAAAACAAGTTCTATCCATAATATCAATAAACATCTTAACTCGTCGTCCATCACTGAAAGAAACCAAACGTTTTAACAAAATTTTCGAGAATGTCAACGTAAAAAAGAACAATTTTCCCCATTACAGTAACAAAAGTAAGACGTTTCAACTTGAGAGCACTGCGATGAATTAACGGATTTCATCACGAATAAAAAATGTTATTTCCATGTTATATCTAAGACAATAAAAGAACAGAGGAGGCGTTACACTCGGAAATGAAGAAGAAAGGAACACTGAACGCGCCGCGGAACTCTTATCAGCGAAGCGTTGAGCGGCGGGCAGCTGGCGCCTGGCGAGGGGGT
>NC_059302.1:75924-78424 GCF_017591435.1 Portunus trituberculatus
ATAATGGGGATATAGCATAGAAGAAGGAAAGGGAGGTGTGGGAAGGTGATGAAGAGGGAAAAAAAGGAAAAGAAAAGATGGGATATATAAGGGCAGTACATGGGAAGAAGGCGAGGATAGATGCAAAAGAATAATGTAGAGAAAAAGCGGGAAAAGTTGGGAAAAAGCGAAGGACATACAAAAGGGAGACATATAGGAAAGACAGAAAGGTTTTGGTGTGAAGAGAAAACTAAAAGACATGAGAAAAACGAAGAATAAGGAAAGTGAAGACATGTAGGATGGAAAAAGAAATAATATGGAAGAAAAAAAAAAAAAAAACCGTAAAGCCAGTGAGGAAAGCGAAAGAGTAAAGAAAGGGAAGAAGTGGAAAAGGATGAGAAACACAAAGACGCAAAGTGATGAATAAAAAAAAAGAAGAGAAGGAAAAGGAAAAATAAAAAAAGGAGAATACGAGGTAGAAAGATAGCAAAAAGAGACGTAAGAAGTATGAAGAAGCGTCAGAGAGCGCAGGGCGGGGAAGAGAGAAGGCAGCAGCATCTTGTCACGCCAACACCCTTACCTACACACACACACACACACACACACACACACACACACAGTTACATCTTCACCCTCTTTCTCCTTCACGTTACGAGTTGTTTATCATCTTATATCAGTACTATCAAGACCATTTAGCTGCTCAGTGCACATAACGCTACGTGCTATATATTTTTTTTTTTTTTTTTTTTTCTACGCTACATATATTTATACATAAGATTTCATGCAAGTTTTGTCTTTGCATATTACATGAAGATTACTATTAGGGTAGGAAGTGTAGTTAGTAGTTAGAAGTAGTAGTAGTAGTAGTAGTAGTAGTAGTCACAGTACTTTCACCAGTCATTTCGCTTCTCTCGACCTCCAGTGCATGCTTTTATTCTTTCATCACTGTCCCAGAATGCGAGGTTTCTCCAACCAAGACCTTGCCTGTCCAATGCACAATACTACAATGTTATGTCCTCTCACGGTCACCAAGGAGCTAATTACTAACCAGGTGGGTGGACCGATTCAATCTCTCTCTCTCTCTCTCTCTCTCTCTCTCTCTCTGTGTGTGTGTGTGTGTGTGTGTGTGTGTGTGTGTGTGTGTGTGTGTGTGTGTGTGTGTGTGTGTGTTCTATTTCAAATGAACTTAAAAACAATGACGAAACAAACGACAGAAAAGAAAATATTAAAAAGACTGCACGATTTCCATGACTTCAATAATAATCACCAGCGAGTATTAATCCATCCTTCATGTCAAACCATTAGCACAGCTTTCCATGGCTAAACTTTCTACAATTAGCATCCCATTTTCTACGTTCAGCACCACACCTCGTTTTCCATAACCACGACGCCCCATTTTCTCTACGCAGCTGTTCATTCGAGGCTCCCCCCCCTACCTGTCCCCTCCCATGCCTTCCCTCTTATTGCTCCTCCCCTCCCACCACTCACCACACCCTCCCTCAAGTAATTACCTCAGCCTACAGGTGTTCAAATGTGCTAGGCAAGAATATTAAGAGAATATACATCACAAGCCAAAACAAACTGCAGACATTTCCTCCTTTTATGAGTCTGGGAATATCAGCGTAACCTACATTTACGTACTCCTCTCCCGGCAAGTTCCTGTGTTGAAAATAATCTCACTCGAAACGAAATCAGACAGGTAAGAGATATGCGTTTTATTTTTTTTATTACAATTTTTTCTTTTAAACTTTCTTACTTTCTTCTTAAATTACAGTGTTCAAAAGAGATCAGGTTTCGTCATTTAAAAGATATCCAGTTTTTGTGGTATTAGTCTTTTTTATTTTCTAACCTTCCATTAGAGAAGAAGAGAAGATTATTTCTCTTTCTTCCTATGTTAGAAGATGTGATATCAAAACGAATCTTCTTGCCAAATGTCATGTATATCTTTAAGCTTTTCCCTCTGTCATTAGGTTTGATGTTGCAATATAGCATATTCAGCTTACTTCGTACACTAAATGGAGTGAGATGAAGTTTAATTTATGTAAGATCAATTTTTTGTTCCTAAGATACGGGCAGTGATTCAAATGATTCCTTTCTCTCTTTGCGCTTTATGGTGAAACGTGACACTAATTAGCAACGAGTGAGGTAAAAATTTTCTTCCAAGAGACATGCAGCGATAAAAGTGAAACGTTTCTCTACTTTCCCTTCACAGTTATACGTGATATGTTAATTTCTCACATTCAGAAGTGAAAAGCACGACGCACAAGTTGCACAATTCCTCAGTCACACTGCCAACTATTCCGTCACTTACAGATCACTATTATACAAAAAGAAATGAAAGAAAGAAAGAAAGAAAGAAAGAAATAATCCATTCAAATGTAATGGACCGACTGAATAAACTGAATACGAAAATAGGAACTACCACCATTACCACTTCAGTTACCACAATCACCACCGCCATCACCAAAGACACCTCTCAATACCTGCTCATTCTTTCTTGCAAAACACAACCACCACTATC
>NC_059302.1:83424-98424 GCF_017591435.1 Portunus trituberculatus
AAACCACAAAACACAAACAATAAAAAATAAACAATACCTTCAAACAATAACCATTCCCACAACCACCACCACCACCACCACCCAATAACACTTCCCATCACATACAACTACAACCACCATCACCACCACCACCACCACCACCACCAAGGCACATGAACAGGACATCCGGGAAACACACTGGGTCACTTATTCTTCCTCTTGGGCCCCTTGTGTCGAAATTTTTGGCGGGAAAACGAGACTTTTAGAAATGATTTGATGATTCTAGTTACCTTCCTTCCTGCCTCCAGATTTCTCCTTCAGTAAGAATTGATCGCTTTCGTTTCCCTACATAAGTGGCGACAGCTGCGTGGGGAAGGGGAGGAAGGGAAGGGGAAGGAGGGGGGAGAAGGCGAAGAAGGTATGGGGAGAGGAGGGAAAATAAGGAAGGAAGAATGGTGAGATGGAAAGGAAAGAAGGAAAGAAAAGGTACAAGGGATGTCAGGGAGAAATAGAGGAAAGATGGGGAGAGAAAGGGAAGAGGGGAATAGAAATAAGGAATAAAGAACAATGAGAAAGGAAGGAAGGAAAGGAATGGAGGAAAAATACGTGAGGAAAGAGAAGGAATATTAGAATCAGAGAGAGAGAGAGAGAGAGAGAGAGAGAGAGAGAGAGAGAGAGAGAGAGAGTCAGCATCCAACCACACACAACACTTCTTCCTGGTACAATATGATCTTGCCAAACAAGTTAGTTTTCTAGCACACCATTTTATTACTAATATGAGTGAAAACTGATTATGAAAAAAAAAAAAAAATCAAAAACAAGAAACCAGATGAACAATATTATGGAGGTCACTAGTAAAGCAAGTAAGGAAGAGGAGGAGGAGAAAGAGGAGGAGGAGGATGAGGAAGAGGAGGAGGAGGAGGAGGAGGAGGAGGAGGAAAAATAAGGAAAGGAGAAAGTTAATTTAGAATGAAAGCAGGAAGAAAAGGAGAAATTAAGGATGAAGAGAGAGAGAGAGAGAGAGAGAGAGAGAGAGAGAGAGAGAGAGAGAGAGAGAGAGAGAGAGAGAGAGACGTTATAAATGGCCGCAGCTGCTGGAGAAGTGATTGGGACCCTCTTCCTCCTCCTCCTCTTCCTTTTCCTCCTCCACACCTGTTGCCTCCTCCCTCCTTCAGCGTGCGTGGTCTGGAATCTCTCTTCTCCTTTTATCTACTCTCTGCTGTCAACTTTTTCTCCTCCTGCCCTTCCATACTTGCTACTTTTTCTACTTCCTCTCCTGACTTTTTTCTTCCCTCCCCTTTGTCACTCTCTCTCTCTCTCTCTCTCTACCCCACCTGCTGCGTTACTGCTCTCCTCTCTCATTCCACCCTCCTTCTCTGCCTCCATTATTCTTTCTTATCTTCTCTCTTTCTCCCATCACCCCTCCTCTCTCTCTCTCTCTCTCTCTCTCTCTCTCTCTCTCTCTGCCTTCTTGCCTCGCCTTGGGGTTGTTATGGAAGGAAAGATTGGCTGAGGAGGAGAGGGAGAGGGGGAGGAGGTGAGGGTGGGAAAGTGTGTTGTACTGGGAGAGGTAGACGGAATGTAGGGAGGGGGAAGAAGGGAGGGAAAAGGAGGACAGAGGAGGGAAGGAGGTCTTAAGGACTTGGCAAGGTCAGAAAGTTTCCTCAAAGGTTTCGTGATGCATACATGTTGTGTTGACTGCTGTTATTCAAATACTTAATAATGATGTTGATGATACAATAATGATAACAATAATGATGATAATAATAATAATGATAAACAGTAACAATGTGACATAAATAAGTAAATAATCATAAACATTCGTCTTTTTCATTAGATACAAGCATATGATGATGATAATGATATAAGAATGAACAAAAGGAGAGAAGGATGTTATGATGCGAGTCAATAATAATAATAATAATAATAATAATAATAATAATAATAATAATGATAACGATAACAAAATAACAAAGCTTGCGCATTTTCTAATTACATTCCCTCCACACGAAGCAAATCATCATTACAACCTTCTCACCACCTCTTCTCCTGCTCCTAATTCTCTCCTCCCTTCCTCCTCCTCCTTCTCCTCTCCTGCTTTCCTTGCTCCTCCTTCTTTTCTGTCTATTTTCTATGTCTTTGCTGTTTCATATTTTGTGTTATTCCTTAAGCATCCACCCTACTCTCTCTCTCTCTCTCTCTCTCTGGTACAGTATGAGAACTAGGCTACTTGGAAGGACACGAGAGAGAGAGAGAGAGAGAGAGAGAGAGAGAGAGAGAGAGAGAGAGAGAGAGAGAGAGGAAAGGAAGGTGGGGGTGCTGGGGGAAATGGTCAAAGAATGGTAATGGCATCTCTCTCTCTCTCTCTCTCTCTCTCTCTCTCTCTCTGCCTGGCACACAAGAGTCGCACAGTTCAAAAAAGGGAGGTCCGTTCACCAGCACTCACCCCAAACTCTCCCGCACGTAACTTTTCCCGTTCAAACACAACACAATTACCTCGCTCGTTACCTTAACCTTATCTCACCTCGGGAGGAGATTAGAGGAGCGCGACGGTGTGCAAGACTCTCCTGTCGCGTCTGGATATACAAAAGCTTGGCTGTCGTTAGTCGTATGAGCGAGGTTACCAACACACCACACTGTCGCGTCCACGGAGCAGCGCGACAACACCCTCACTCCACCAAGGCACAGAGGACACTGACTCTTTCGCAGTCTATACTACCTTGCCTACCTACCTGGCGGCCAGACACGCTAGTCTCCCCCATGAACCCCCCAACTTCCCTCCCCCAGACATCCCTCCAGCTCTCTCTCTCTCTCTCTCTCTCTCTCTCTCTCTCTCTCTCTCTCTCTCTCTCTCTCTCTCAAGACAGCCACGCCACCCCCACCTTTCCATTCTTAACAACTATACCTCTTCCTCCTCTCATTTCAAGCCGCTCCACCTCCTTACTCTGCCTCCACCATTCCACCCCCACCACCTCCTCCACCAATCATACCTACGAGCACGTATAGTTTACTGCCTCCACCGCTGCAGCCACACCACACGCCCCACCATTTCTCTTGTCAAATGGCTCCACCTTCGCCCCAGCCATACAAACACGCAAACATTCCCTGCTCTGCCTCCTTCCTCTCCTCCTCCTCCTCCATACCCACCACCACCATCTCCTCCTCCTCCATACCCACCACCACCATCTCCTCCTCCTCCTCCTCCTCCTCCTCCTCCACTTGTCAACCTCCGTTAAGCTTTGGCAGGTACGGATTAATAAAAAGTTGAAAAAAAACACTACCTCCTCCTCCTCCTCCTCCTCCTCCTCTTCCTCCTCCTCTTCTTCCTCCTCCACCTCCGTTATCATTCCATTCTTGGTACTTTAAGTCTTCCACCACTAAACCACGACCCACACAAAAGCTTTCCATATCTCCACCACACCACCACCTCCTCTCTCATGTTTCCAGACAAATATTTCCTTCCCCCTCTCCACCTCCACCTCCACCCTCACCTTTCTAGTCCTAAATTACCTCCACCTTCACCTCTGCCACCCACCCACCCACTTGCGCCCCTCCCTACACCTCTATCCTGCCACCCTCCTCTCCTCTTCCTCTCCTCCCCGCCACACCCCTTCAACGTCTCATATCGCTTGCATCTATCTCGCATACCACGCCCCTCCAACCCACCTCTCCCAGTAACACCCCACCAACACTTTCCACCCTCCACTTCCCGCCCTTTCTTCATCCCACTCAGACCGCCTCTCTTCCCTCTCTCCTCTCTCTCTCTTAGGTATAATGTCACGCCGTGTAAGTGAACCAGATTCCTCTCCCACACTCCCTCACTATGGTTCAATCTTGTAATCCTATTCTCGACGCAGATCGCTCTCAAACTTAACCTCTCAGTCTCACCTCTTTCAAAGTCACTCTCGCTCACACGTAACTGTAATATTCACACTCACGCCTATAATATTGACGGCTATTCTTTCGTATCTATTAAATTTCTTCTGCCATTCATATATTCTGCTTGTACTTTGTAACCCACGTCTTCTTATAAAATTGATCCTCTTAGGTACAAAATCCACTGTCACTTATATCTTCCACTGAGAACCACATTTACACTTACTTATCCAGATACATTATAAAACACAATAGAATAACCTCTACCGCACACTATCCACCCTAATCTATCCATCCACATCATGCAGCGCGGTCCACCCAACATACTCACACAGTCTACCCCTACATAACCTATCCCAATATCACCTTACGTGCTTCAGTCACCCCACCATCCCAGCCACCCTCATTCCTACGTCCCCCAACCCCACACCAGCCACCCATCCGCCGGCCCAAGCCAGACACCGAGCCTGAGATACAAAAGGAAGAGAGGAGGAAGGCAGCAGATCCGGAAGGCACAACGGACTGGCAGGAAATGACCAAATTGAGAGAGAAAAAATTATCAGAGAGAGAAGGAAAAAAAAAAAAAAAAAAATCAGCCTGGGAAAACCCGATGTTCTAATTTTCTTTTCCTTGTCATTTCTTTATAAGCAAGTTTTCTTTTCTTTTTTTTTCCTATGATTATATAAATGTATCATGTATCGTTTATTTTTTATTTTATTTTTTCTTCAGTTATTTCTAAGATAAGAAGGTATATCAATCTAAAGGATTATATAAGAGCGCCATTTTTTTTAAGGGAATCAGATAAAAAAATTGCATCTTTTAATCCTTTAACTATTCATGTGATGGTCAAGTCGAAAGTACGTTATTGTTTCCTTCCTTTCCTTCTGTTTCATGAATCGATCAATAAAAGTGCATACAAAAAAAGACAATAGTACTAGTAGTAGTAGTAGTAGTAGTAGTAGTAGTAGTAGTAGTAGTAGTAGTAGTGACAATGAAGGTGGTGGTATTTGCGGAACAAACAGAAGTAGTGTCGCGTGTGTGGCGGTGCAGTGAAAGGCCTGAGCTATTGTTTGTCACGTGACGGTGCTGGAAATCTAATGGGCGTCCGTCATCATTCTCTCTCTCTCTCTCTCTCTCTCTCTCTCTCTCTCTCTCTCTCTCTCTCTCTCTCTCTCTCTCTCTCTCTCTCCATTGTTCCTCCTGGACGGTAATTAATTATCACCTTAGTCCAATTTTAAATCTACCTAATTTATGCATTAAGTTTACTTTCTACTTCCATTGTTTTGCCGAGTATTTATATCGCAATGGACGACATCTTACTGAGGAACATAGACACACCGGGGAGACGTCACGTGACACTCCCTGCAGTAAACAAACAGATAATCATCCCATCAATAATTGTCAATTTTTTAAGGCATCTTTGTGACTCATCCTAATTTATTCTGAACATCTACTAGTCTAACTTAGAATAGATTTCTTCCAACGTTCTTTTCAATCCTTTCACTTTTATGTTTTATTTTTTTCGTTAACATGGATACCTCAGTAATAAAGTCTAGATGAATATATATAAAACAAAAATGCAGTTAATCAAGTTTTTGATCAGCTTAATTTCTCAAGAAACGAGTACAAAGAATAAGTTGTTTTTTAAAAGTTGTAGATCATTATGGGAATGATATATTAACAATGAAAAGGTTAAAACTAGATTAATAAAGCTTAAACCAGTTATTTTTACAAAATTTTGATTACTTTCCTGTCAACACAACTCTTGTCAAGCTCCTCACATCACTTAACTGCCTCTCCTCATCAGTCATGTTTCCTCGGCTGCTCCACCGCCACTACCTCGCCACAAGGATCTCTAAATGATTACTCTGCCATTTTCCGAATTTCGTCTATCATTCTTTTCCATTCTTTTACCGCTTTTGCATCTTGTTTTCCGTCTTTCTCCTCTCTTGTATGCCCTTGCCTTCCTCTCCTCGTTATTTTTCCTTAATCTTTTATTTTTTACCTTCACTGTTATTTTCCTTCGAGCTGAAATAGTCTAATAACAAAAACTGCATATATGTAACAATTTTAAACCAATATACGAAACAGGTAAAAAGAAAATAGAATCCTCAAGACATACTATTACTATCATTACTGCATTATCGTTATCACTACCACCACCATCATCAACATCATTACCTTCGCCCCCATCATCGTTATCATCCACTGTACATCCACCTATTGTCTCTCTTGCTTCTCGGATGCTTTATTCATGAGGCTTTCTCTTTCCTCGCCACACTTACTGCCAGCCTCTCTCTTCTTCCTTCCTTTTCCTCCTTCTCCTCCACCCTGTTCTTCACGTAAAATGAGCGGAAGCCTTCATTCAACTCACATCACAATGGTTCCTTTCATATCGCAAGTTTAGCTTCCTCTCCAGACTTTCCATTACTCTCTCTCTCTCTCTCTCTCTCTCTCTCTCTCTCTCTCTCTCTCTCTCGTCTAAATTAAGAATAAATGTGATGGGAAGATAAGGGAATGAGAAAAGACAATTGGAGAATGAAATACGGTGTAAACTTACAAAATAAATAAAATAGATAAATAAATAAACAGTGAAGCAAATATAAGATGCATAAAATCTTCAAGTCAAAGAAAAGGGAGAAGAATACTACAACGATTATTTCAAAGAGCGAGTTCTTACAAGAGTATTTGTGGCATCTCATTCACCTTACGCTTCTAAAACTCTTTCAGCATTACGTGGAGTTCACTTGGCATATGACACTTCTATTACGCTTACCGCCTCCCACCACCATGAAGAAACCTTGAATTCAGCTGACCTTGCTTCACCTTATCTTCAAGTCACGTACGAGCACATGAAGATCACTTGCACGTCCTTGACCCTTTCCATCAAAATGAAAGAAAAGCAAAGATTTTTTTTTTCTAATGCAGCCCGATTGAATCTATTTAATTCCATCTGAGATCATGAAAAGCCACTATCATCTAACATTAACACGTTCCTTATAATACAAACACAAGTAAAGCGGAGAAAACTATCAAGCGAAAGAAGTCAGACACACGTAATAAAAAGAAATGACTAGAAAAGGCAAGATAACATGCAAAACAGAGACTCAACACCTTCAGTAGCATGACACGTTTCCAAATTAATTTTGCTTAGTATTTGGAGATTTTATACAGCTTCAAAAACTCATGTGGGGTATTGAAATCGTGGAGACTGTGGCCATTAATCTTCTGACCTCCAGAGATTCTTCCTAATGTCAATAAAACTGTCTAATCGTACACAAATTTCAAGGAAAAAATGTGTCCCAGTACTGAAGGGGTTAAAATAGTGAAGACTATAGGCATTAACCTTTTGATCTCCATAGATCCTTCCTAATGTCAATAAAATGGTCTAGTCGTACCCAAATCTCAAAGTAAAAATGTGTCCCAGTATTGAAGGCGTTAACAAAAGCAATGCCATCCTTCAAACACTGGCTAGACAGCACCGTGACTGACACAAACACACCCAAGAAGCATAAGAGGCAAAACACTCTTACCACACACAGCAGCCAAACACACCCCACGTGCACAACGCCTCCCATCACGTGCTCAACACAAACACAAACAAACACAACACAAACCATACATCTTCCTTCACACGTGGACTACTCCTCCATCTTACTCACTCTCGCTCACCCTTACCTGTATCACCATCATCACCATCATCATCACCATCATCATCAGCAACACTGGAAGCGTGAGACTCACCTGCAAGAAAGAAGAGAAAAGAAAATGAAGTCCTTGAGCTTTTATGGAGATGTAAGTCAAGGGAAAACAAATGGACGATGTTTTAGTTGGAATATTGTCAAAATACAAAAGTAGAAGTGTCTTACAATGATTTACCGAAACAAGTAACATTTGTCTTTCATTTTTTATTTTATGTGAAGGAGAAATTGGGCGAAAAATAACACAAAACTAGAGTAATGAGAGTAACATTTGCTGGAGAGAAAGGACAAACATTCTTGCACTTTAATATTTAACAAGTGTCTAAATCGTGACCTTCGTGGAGGTGTGGCACAGGAGGGAGGGAGGGAGGGAGGCAGGGAGGGGTAAGAGGGAGGGCGTTGGTCAATGTGGGTGAAGGAGGAGAGAAACAATTTAGGGGAGGGAGAAAGGGGGCATCGCTTGAGGGCAGGGAAAGGGAGGGGGGATGTCCAAAAGTTAAATGTTTGTTGGCATTTAAAAAAGACAAAAGCGATTTCCAACGTGACCCAAATTTGTGCCTCTTTTCTAAACACACACACACACACACACACACACACACACACACACACACACACACACACACACACACACACACACACACACACACACACACACACACACGATGCGCATTCACGCTTGTAAACTGACCTGACCTTGAGCAACTTTCTCTCTCTCTCTCTCTCTCTCTCTCTCTCTCTCTCTCTCTCTCTCTCTCTCTCTCTCTCTCTCTCTCTCTCGCTAGTCCGGTTGTGGTTCCTTTGAGGTTCGTCAGTAGCAGAGAGAGAGAGAGAGAGAGAGAGAGAGAGAGAGAGAGAGAGAGAGAGAGAGAGAGAGAGAGAGAGAGAGAGAGAGAGAGAGAGAGTAATAAATATAAATCATAATCACAAATTGACTCGAAATAAATTATGCATAGTATACGTCAACCACTTAATAATCGTACACACACTCTCACTCACTCACTCACTCTCTCTCTCTCTCTCTCTCTCTCTCTCTCTCTCTCTTAACAGACACACGCGGTTCAAATATCACATCCCCCTTAAAATCTCAGAAGATCGTTTTCTTTTACAATCCCCAGCTTCTGTTTTCTTTCTTTGAAGGCGAGACGTTAGTAATTCAGGAGTAACATAAATAAATCATCACATCACAGTGTATAAACCTACAAAAAATACAGATAAGTTTACGTAAAAAAATATCAAATACGAATTTTGGTCCATGAAAGATTACTACTTGGTGTCGCATTGAAATTTCTTGAGTATTATGCATGTAAAGGTATAACAAAACGGTAATAGCTATGGATAACTAAAAGAAGAGCACAAATTTGAAGGGAAAATACACGTAGAATGAATGAAAGACGATAGAGAGGAAATAATCACACAAAAATGACCAACACGATCATTTCTATCCAATCTAAATCAATGTATAGTATGGTTAATTCCTTTTAATATCTATCTTTTCCTTCTTCCTTTCTTATTGCTGCATCAAACTTGAGAGAGAGAGAGAGAGAGAGAGAGAGAGAGAGAGAGAGAGAGAGAGAGAGAGAGAGAGAGAGAGAGAGAGAGACCTGCAGCATTTCTAGCAATCACAGAAGCCGTCACCGGAACTAAACAATTTTCTTGAGTCTGGGGTCAAACGCCGTCAGTTTTCTTTAACAGCTGTGTGTGTGTGTGTGTGTGTGTGTGTGTGTGTGTGTGTGTGTGTGTGTGTGTGTGCGCGCTCACCCGGCTGTACTTGAACATAACAAGACTGGAAACGAGAAGAAAGAATAATAATAATAATGACAAAAAAAAAAAAAAAAAAAAAAAAAACAACGATACACACACACAGTCCCCTAGTGAATATCAGTTTTCTCTTTTAATAGTTGGGCTGGAGAAGAAGAGATAGAGAAGACTGGAAGGGGAAGGACCGAGCGTGAGGTGAGGAGAATATTGAGAACACAGCAGGAGAGGTAAGTCATGAGAAAGAGAAGGGAGAGAAGTACAAGTTGGGAAGATAAAAAAAAAAAAAAAGAAGAGAAGAATAAATAGACATGTAGAGAAAGAGAGGGAGGCAGAAAATCGTGATAAAGTACAAATATAAGAAAGATGAGAAAAAGAGAAGAGAAGGCGAATCAAAGAAGAAACACAAAATAAACGAAGTAGAAACGAGTGAATGAAGGATAAATACACATGGAAAGAGAGAAAGAAAAACAAGAAATCGTGATGAAGTACAAATATAGGAAAGAAAGAAGAAATAAATGAGAAGAGAAAGGCAACAAAGAAGAAGAAAAAAAAAATGAAGTAAATACGAGTGAATGAAGGATAAATACACATGGAAAGAAAGAAAGAAAGAAAAAAAAATCGTGATGAAAAACAAATGTAAAAGGAAAGAAGATTAAAAAAAAATAAGAGAAAAATTAATCAAAGAAATAGAAAATGAACAAAAAAAAAAGATTGCAGCTTGACGCAAAATAAAAGATAATAAGAACAAGGAGAAAAAGAAGCAGAATGTCCAGAGTGGTGTGCTAATCAAGTTAAGGAAGCAGTGAAGCAGACTCAAAAAGATTACTGAAGGAAGCTGAGCCGAACTGAGGCAAGATTCGAAGGGATAAGATTGAAGAGAGAGATAGGAGGGTACTTAAAGGCAGTGGTGGTGGTGGTGGTGGTGGTGGTGGTGGAGGAGGAGGAGAAGGAAGAAGAAGAAGAAGAAGAAGAAGAAGAAGAAGAAGAAGAAGAAGAAGAAGAAGAAGAAGAAGAAGAAGAAGAAGAGAGAGAGAGAGAGAGAGAGAGAGAGAGAGAGAGAGAGAGAGAGAGAGAGAGAGAGAGAGAGAGAGAGAGAGAGAGAGAGAGAGAAATACACACGAAAACAGACACAAGACATACAAAAAAGAATAGCAAACATAGAACAAACATACATACATACAAACAAATAGAAAATAGAGGCAATAAGAATAAACAAGAAAAATAAATGACCGAAGAAATTTAAATGGTGATAAAGAAAGGGAATAATGAAGACAAGGAGAAGGAAGGAGGAAGAAGGAAGGAGGAAAAATGGTAAGAGTGAAGCTGGAAGGTCATATAATTAGAGAAGGTGGAGGAGTTAAGATAAGAGAGGAGGGAGAATAAGGAAGGAGAAGAGGAGGAGGAGGAGGAGGAGGAGGAGGAAAAGGAGGAGAGAAGAGGGATCGAAAGTGGGTAGGAGTCAGTGGCAAGAAAGAGAAAGGGAAGCGAGGAAACACAAAGAAACAGGAACAAGAGAGAAGAAGAGAAGGAGATAGAAAAGAAGGAAAGAAAAACAAACACCCAGCAAATAAGGAAAAAGAGAGAAATTTGTAATGAGAATGAAATAAACAAAGCAGAGAACATTAAAAGAAAATAAAGAAACTGGAAAGAGAAGGATAAACCAGAGAAAAAAAAAAAAAAAACACGAGGAGAAATAACAAGGAAAAATATAAGGACAATGAAAAAAAGAATAAAAAACCGCAAATGGAGATAAATAGATAGAGAGAAAAAAAAAATAAAACAAAACTAACGAGAAGAAAATGCTTATATGGAAAGATGTTTGGAAAAAAAAAAGAAAAATTACAGAACACCATAAGCGAAGAGAGGAAGCAAAATATGTTGAAGGAAGGAGAGAATAATGGATGAAGAAGGAAGGATAATGAGAGAGAGAGAGAGAGAGAGAGAGAGAGAGAGAGAGAGAGAGAGAGAGAGAGAGAGAGAGAGAGAGAGAGAGAGAGAGAGAGAGAGAGAGAGAGAGAGAGAGAGAGAGAGAGAGAGAGAGAGAGAGAGAGAGAGAGAGAGAGAGAGAGAGAGAGAGAGAGAGAGAGAGAGAGAGAGAGAGAGAGAGAGAGAGAGAGAGAGAGAGAGAGAGAGAGAGAGAGAGAGAGAGAGAGAGAGAGAGAGAGAGAGAGAGAGAGAGAGAGAGGGAGGATAGAAGGATAGGTACATTAAAGATAATAGAGATAGTCTTGCAAAAAGAGGATGAGGAACAATGGAAGTGAAGGCATTTTTGAGAGAGAGAGAGAGAGAGAGAGAGAGAGAGAGAGAGAGAGAGAGAGAGAGAGAGAGAGAGAGAGAGAGAGAGAGAGAGAGAGAGAGAGAGAGAGAGAGAGAGAGAGAGAGAGAAAGAGAGAGAGAGAGGTGATCTGTAATGCTGACGAGGGCTGAGCACTGTGCTGAGAACAATGATTACACACGGTATGGTGATGATGCACTCTCTCTCTCTCTCTCTCTCTCTCTCTCTCTCTATCTATCTATCTATCTCTCTCCTTTTCTTCTTCAAATATTCAAGCAACATTTATTTCAATTTATCTTCCTTCGTCTGACTCTAATCACGCACGCACACGCACACGCACGCACGAGCGCGAGCGGGCGCGCACACACACACACACACACACACACACACACACACACACACACACACACACACACACACACACACACACACATATATACATCGCGTGAGAATGTACGCCCCAGATGTGAGTAAATGATGACGATTACAAGCATGTGACCTTACACACACACACACACACACACAGACGTAGTGTAGTGGTTAGCACGCTCGACTCACAATCGAGAGGCCCGGGTTCAAGTCCCGGTGCGGCGAGGCAAATGGGCAAGCCTCTTAATGTGTGGCCCCTGTTCACCTAGCAGTAAATAGGTACGGGATGTAACTCGAGGGGTTGTGGCCTCACTTTCCCGGTCTGTGGAGTGTGTTGTGGTCTCAGTTCTACCCGAAGATCGGTCTATGAGCTTTGAGCTCGCTCCGTAATGGGGAAGACTGGCTGGGTGACCAGAAGACGACCGAGGTGAATTACACACACACACACACACACACACACACAAGGTCCACTCATACTACATTATACAGTTCTCATAATTTCTTTTCACCCTTAGCACTCCTCTCTGGCTCCCTCGTCCCTCCCTCTCACTCCTCCCTTTACACCGTTTCAGCAAGGTCTCTTCTTATCTCAAAGCACCCTTCTTCTTCTTCTCCCTCCCTCCTCCTCTCTCTCTCTCTCTCTCTCTCTCTCTCTCTCTCTCTCTCTCTCTCTCTCTCTCTAAGACAATAATATTACATTTTATAATTATTTATTACAAAACAATTTCTTACGTACTTTGCGGCATCCGGGATAGTACTGCGGAGAGAGAGAGAGAGAGAGAGAGAGAGAGAGAGAGAGAGAGAGAGAGAGAGAGAGAGAGAGAGAGAGAGAGAGAGAGAGAGAGAGAGAGTAGAGAAAGAGAGAATACCTAATCAGTTCTGTCGGCCGTTCAGAAAGCCTAACACAACACGATGCCTTCTTAACATTCAGAGAGACGAGGAACACATGGGCTGTTTGTTTGTACGTGTGTGTGTGTGTGTGTGTGTGTGTGTGTGTGTGTGTGTGTGTGTGTGTGTGTGTGTTTGAGTGTGTGCGATCTCTCTTTCTATCTTTCATGCGACGGAGGAAAGAGAAAAGGGGGAAAGTGTACCAAGGAAATCCTGTCTGCTCGTCCCTGGCAAGGTGAAAGAAAACCAACATGAATTAATTGACGCTTCCATCCTCTCTGTCTCCTGAACTCCTGAATCGCTCATGGATACGGAAGCCAACCAAACTAACACCGACTTACGAGCATTTACAATAACACTAACATGCGGACAGTATATTTTTCTTCTTATTGACTCTAACACACACACACACACACACACACACACACACACACACACACACACACACACACACACACACACACACACACACACACACACACACACACACAAAAAACGATCGTTAAACATATTTCGTAATTTTTCTATTACATACCCTGTAAGAGAGAGAGAGAGAGAGAGAGAGAGAGAGAGAGAGAGAGAGAGAGAGAGAGAGAGAGAGAGAGAGAGAGAGAGAGAGAGAGAGAGAGAGAGAGAGAGAGAGAGAGAGAGAGAGAGAGAGAGAGAGAGAGAGCCGCGGTGCCTCACGTCCAGATGAACACTCTCAATGTCAAACTGATGGCTCATAAGTGGAGACAGACACTGCCAACTCCTCTGACACTCATCGTGACGCGTGACACTCAGTGCAGTGCAGTGCGGTGAAAGTGAATAGTGCTCCATTTATATATTGTCCATTTTGTATATAATCTATCTTGAGTTTTGTAAATATTGTAAAGAAATAGATTGTAGTACCCTTAGAATAGGAAGCACACGACAGTGCGCC
Organism: Portunus trituberculatus; assembly: GCF_017591435.1. Lineage (NCBI taxonomy): Eukaryota > Metazoa > Arthropoda > Malacostraca > Decapoda > Portunidae > Portunus > Portunus trituberculatus. Next base: position 97,193 of record NC_059302.1, read on the forward strand.
TTTGGGTACATGGTCCTTTGTACAAAGTTTTTGTTTAAATAAAGAGAGAGAGAGAGAGAGAGAGAGAGAGAGAGAGAGAGAGAGAGAGAGAGAGAGTCACTAAACCCTTACCCTTTCATTATAGAACCTGTTAGAAAGACTCACCATTATAAAAACAATGCATGAAGTGGCACAGCTTTCCAACTATCAGTTCTTTAATGAGAGCAGCTCAATAATCTAAATCTGAGACAGTTAGCTAGGAAAATGCCCCTCACCATCTCTCTCTCTCTCTCTCTCTCTCTCTCTCTCCAGGTATACCCGTTCGCCAGGAGGAAAGGGAAACACCTGTACTAGTGGTGAAGTAACGTGTCCTTTGAGCGGCCGTCGACTCAATTGTTCCCCGGAAATTCTTAGGTAGTACAAATGCTAGCCAGTGGAGAGAGGAAGCCCAGGAGAGGATACGTAACGAAAGAATTCTGCGTGATCTTATTAACAATGAACGTGAACTCTCTCTCTCTCTCTCTCTCTCTCTTTCTTTGAATTCCTTTATTTTTTGTCGTTTTCTTTTTATTTTTCTAGTTTTGCATCTCTTATATATTCAGTTTTAAGATCAATTTTTCTGTAACATATAATTTCCGTTTTTCTATTTCTATTTTCTATTCTGTATTAAAGTGGGTGAGACGCTGCTCTACTTTTTACGCCTTATCATCGTTTTCATCTCTCTCTCTCTCTCTCTCTCTCTCTCTCTCTCTATGAAGGCCGTGCTGTCTCCGGCTCACATTTTCTCCGGACGTTCTCTTCATATTTTTAATATCTCTTTTCCTTTCTTTTCTTACTTTCTATCTTTATTTTTCCTTCCTTCCTTTCTTTCTTTTTCAGTCTATTTTCTCTCTGACAGACTACAATGCATACTTCTCTCTCTCTCTCTCTCTCTCTCTCTCTCTCTCTCTCTCTCTCTCTCTCTCTCTCTCTCTCTCTCTCTCTCTCTCTCTCTCTCTCTCTCTCTCTCTCTGTGTAATGACCCTTAATGACCTGGGCCACACTAACGACCTGTGACCTTCGGCGGTAATGACCTGAGGGCGGCGCCGCAACCAGCAACTAGAGGAGGAGGAGGAGGAGGAGGAGAAGGCGGAGGTGTGGGTGAGGGGAATACGAGGGAAAGGCGAAAGGGGCAGGAAAAGTGAATGGCGAGCTAAGAAGACGAGGAAGAGGAAGAGTAAGAGGAGGAGTGAGAGGAAAAGGAAGAGAAAAGA